>NW_024879306.1:1316866-1441173 GCF_018340385.1 Cyprinus carpio | reverse complement strand
CCCCAGGCTCACATAATGAGAGAGGTAATGAAAAGTTAATCCACATAGTTCTACTTTATGTTGCCTTTGGAAAATACTGCTTTTAACTCAGCTCTCATTAACTTTTAAATCACAGGCCATTAACAACAGGTTGGGAGGCTACCCTGCAGATCGCCTCCCGAGCACTTTGTTACCACTTGTGGGGGACGTCAAAGCACAATTAGGCAGGGAAATTCTTACTGCATGTTGACCACTAATTAGGATACAGTCTGGACTTTCTGGAGTTCAGCTGTCAGGCTATTGATTTAACTTCAGCTCGCCACTCCTCCCGGGGACACTTAGTTGGGTGGTACTTTTGCCTTCAGAGGAATTGTTAGAGTGAAAGGGGATGCGCTTCTTCACTAGACACAGGAAAAACTTGTTGGTCCCTTGCTTCTCTGTGCAGGCTTTTACAGTTATGTGTTCTTTTATTTAGAACCGTTCCATGTTTTTATAATATTATACCTTGTTTGCTCATGCATTCTTTCGTTCTTTTGATTTTTATTAAACACATTAGAATAAACTATTCCTAAATGAATGATTCCTACACTCTAAAAAATGCTGGGTTAAAAACAACCAAATTTAGGTTATTTGGCAACCCAGCGCTGGGTAAATATGGGACAGAACACATGCTGGGTTATTTAGTTGTATTTAAGTCATCTGTTGTTTAAAAATTATTATATTGCTGGCTTAAAATGGGCTGGAAATTAAAAATCACACACAGAATTACTAGAGGCAACAACAATAATCAAAAGAGGAACATTTATTAAGTAAGAACACATGAACAAAATACAAGACAAATTGAATTAATTTGGGTGAATAAAGCATAGTTTATAATATTGCATACATTTAAACTCATTTAACAAGCATTTTAGAAATAAAAAAGCCACATTTAAAAGTAGCATTTTAATTTAAGTGTGTTTAACCGTTCTCAAACTTTAGCCCGTGGTCATGCGGTCATGAAATCCATTTATGTTATGCAAGGCAAAGGCATTTCCAGCGTGAAATGACCGCTGCTGTCACAGCTGACTGACATGATCTCGTCCTTATGTTGCGTTGCATAAAATAATATAATTTACGGCACAGTAAAGACTTTATAAATGAAATAAAATGTATACAAACCTTTATTTCCCTGAAAGAGTACATCAAATCAGCATCAGCAGCGCTGTGAACTGCTCTCTCCTGTAGTGGACTCAAAATGCCCACGCTCTGACAGTAACTCAGCAACTGGGTTGTTTCGTTGGAGAGGACCAACTGAGCGGTTGGGTAGAAAAAAATAACCCAGTGTTAAAAATGACCCAGCAACTTAGTTACAGAAAAACTACCCAGCACCTGGGTAAAAATATAAAAAAATGATCCAACAGGCTGAACCCAGCATTTGGGTTAAAAAATAGCCTTTTTTATAGTGTACGAGCTGCTTCTTGGTAAATCAGAAACGTACAGGGCAACCAGTGTAGTCCAAACAATTACTAAACACAGAACTCTTATGAAACGTTTCTTATTAGTGGATCAAACAAACTCAGCTTAAAAAATTAGATGAGAGACTTAGAATTATGATTAATGTAATTTCTGATTGGTTATCCACATGACAATGTGTAGTTAAGGATACACATTATGAGTTTTATCAGTGGCATTTTATGAAAATAAGTTAAATGACTAAAATATGTTAGCACTTTTTTTTTGTTCATTTAGCATGGTAAAGGTTTATTGTTATGTTAAGGACAATAATCGGATGATATTTATGCAGCATCTAAAAGCAGTGAAAAGTCATTAAAACTGGTACTATATATATTATAATAGTATAATATTATAATATTGGATTACAGTTATTGGATTACATTTATGTTGCCTTTAAACATTTCTGTGAAAGGTCATTGCAAGGTCTGTGTAAACACACGTTTTGCAAGAATTGTTTTAAATGTATTTAATGTTGAATTAATCTCATTATTTGGCAATGGATTTGCATTTCTGTTCAGATTTTCTTCCTCAAAACTTTAATTGTTTTTAATTTTTTATGAATCTCATTTTTTATTTTCTTATTTAAATCTTTTTTAATATTTTCCTTTTTTTTATAGTTTTTAAATTTGTAATGAGTTGGAAGTTGATCAAATTCCATTATCATTGTTATTTTACAGAGGTGATTAAAACAAATGGCTTGATTTCAGACATTCTGATATACAGTATATACACCTATGATGGTTTGGCTGCTCACCCAATATCTCCATGCAGGAAATAAGAAACACTTCCATTCTCTTGAAGACTTGTGACAACACCAACTCATAAACCACGTCTGACCGAGCCAACAATAAATAGTGATTTGATTACAAATGGTTAATGCAGGAGCATACAAGTGTGTAAATTGTACATTCCTGGGGCTTTCTTGACAGCTCTCAGCTGATTAGCAATTCATCATCTCCCAGGCATGGTGACAAACAGCTCTACAGCTCTGTTGCTCTGTAGAATGTGAATGAGGTTAATGAATGTGAATAAGGCTAATTCTGCCATCCTTGCCAGACCACCAGCCACATTAAACCTCGCTTGGAGATATTTTATTGCAAATGTAAATTCTGATCTGTCTCAACGTAGAGTAAAATGAATGTGTTTCTTGTGTGAAGGGTTCTTTAGATGTCAGATGGTAGTTATGTCCTTCGCTATCCCTATCTTTGTCTGTGTATGAAGATTTGACTGTTGCATGTTAGTAGTAATTAGTATTAAAATTAAAGTAATTGAATTGTAGGAAAGGTTGGTGATTATGTTCTTGACAGATAATATAGGTAAAATCATAGTGAACGTCAAAATATGTTGACAGGATGTTCAAATTCAGTGATACTTAAATAGCCAAGAGGATGTCAGATGTGGACCAAGTTATTGCTGTTCATTTGGAGCAGGCACACTGTTGTGTCCGTGTTTAAAGTTTAATCATATGCAGATCAGACAGGCAGCAAGTTGCTTGGTCTGTGTTAGGGCTTTTGTCTGGTCTTCAGGGTTTCCCTGTGTCTCCGTTTGGGCACTACCTGTGTCTCCGTCTGCCTTATTGTGCCAGTCAGAATAGCCTTTTCCCCTTTGGAGGCTCAGTAGAACTTATCTCTCCCGTTCTGAGAGACAAGTGTCTTATCTCTTTATCAGTTGCTCTTGTTTACGTCTCTGGAGAAAAAAAATAAATACAGCTGCAGAGTTATTACCATGAAGCACATCTGAATCTCTCTTAATGTGTGATCAGTTCATTGTGATTGCATTCTGCTCTGTTATTTCAAACATAGAAAGAAGGGCAATAAATGTAATGCCTCGAATTCAAATTGCACTGACAAGTATGCCATTAGGAGAGAGAGACGTAAACTGCACAGCAGATTGTGTTTTTTTTTGTTGTGTATATGTTTATGTTATTGTGGTGTGAGAGTGTTTTGGTTTTGTATTATGATTATTCTCTATATTATCTGCAGCAGGGATTGAGTCAGATGAAGCATGAAGCTACATTTGCATTCGTTGAGTACTGATGTCTGTAATGGGTCTCAGATGGTGTAGGATAAGGAAAATATGAAATATAGCTGATCTAAAGCTATGAAAAAAAAAAAAAACTATATATGGAAAGAATGACGGGATTGCTTCCCACAATCCCGGTTCAACAGGTTGCTTGCAAAAATGCTAGAAAAAAGTTATTTTTTTACACTTTACTTTTTAGGTCAACTTTTTATTCATTTATTTATTTATTTTTTAACCAAAAATAAGCATTATCACTAAATATTTTTCTCAGTTATTGCCAAAGTTTTCTTGAATTTGCCAATCCGACAGCAGTTTCCTTAAGATGAGCCTTTATAGACAAAATGTCCGGTTTTCAAAAGGTTTTTGGTTTTTGTAAGTTCTCTGTATATTTGGTTTCTCTATTCAATAAAACCCAAATGAATTCTCTATTCAATAAAACCCAAATTATAATTTTTTTCTCTGTCATTCATTCTCTTCTCCCGCATTTTTTTTTATCCAAGGTTGTTCGATGCAGCCTTGACATTCTCTTGAGATTTAATATGGACAGACATTAATTTACACATTTGCAAAGTAATTTACTTGTTCTTTGCAAACATTTCTGTTGAGATTTATGATTGGGAATCAGCACAGTACATCAAAATGTGACAGATGTTAATTTCTTACAGGTAGCAATAGATTATTTACTGCATGTATGCCAGCCGTATGCTAATGAGCTCCTTTGTGTAAAGATCCAGAATGCTGTATGCATAACGTCTAGTGCAATTCACGCTCCTCTTGATGAATTAGATTTCAAATTCACATTTCGCATATGTGACACTGCTGAATAATTACAATACTTGATAAAACAACTTATAGAATTATAGAAGACCGCCAGTGCTGTACTATAGCCTTTCATTGCAAGTTACAACTGATTGAGAGAGAAAGAGTATGCCTCATTCACAACGTGCTCATATTTAACAGAAGATTATTAAACAGGAAGTGCTGCGAATGTGTTTACAATCTTCCCAGCCTGTGTGGGCCTTGGCCAGGGCCATTGGCAGCTTTTGAGTCATGTCTCTACGGACATCTCAGGTGGAGTCCATAACCTAGGGGTTGATCTGGAAGAGCATGCGCTGCACTCCATGATTAATTAATTATAATTTTCTGCTCAATAGGCCTCTGAGGAATGTAGTGCAGTGTCAGCAGTTTCCGCTCTATTAGGAAGTACGCAACGTAAGTCACACAGAAGACTGTGTCATTTTACAAATTAGTACTGGCAATTTGATAGCAAAGCTTTAACTGGCAGATTCATTACACTCGATATTAAACCAATATTAAAAGAATTAATAAACAAAAACCCATAAGCTGTTAGAGTAATATTGGACATGCTATCTTGAATGCAGTGCTTAATTACAATTTAAGAATCAACTGAGAATTCATCATTTTTAAATGAGGATAATTTATTCACATTGTTAATACATTTAGAAATGGATTTAAAGGCTGCTGGTGGTGATTACTATTGCTTCTTTTTAATCATATTGGTCAAAGGGAAGGTTTCGGTTATGAGTCAAATATAGAAAGTCTATTGGTTGCTGTAAAATAAGTCTATATGACTTTAGGGTTTCTAACATGATACAACGTTTCTGTAATGTTTTAATAATGAAACATCCACACGAAGAAGCTGATTGGTTTCTTCTTTCATCATTTCATTATGAATTAAGCATTTAAATTATTGATATATTTATCTTAATATAAAAAAGTTTTGATTTGTTGGAATTAACAGTTTTGTATTAATAAAATAATTCATTTATGAATGTATTTATTTGTGTGTTCATATGTCAGCACAAGAAGATGAGGACAAGAAGCACAGGACCGAATGAAGAAGATATTTTCTGTAACAAATATTATTACATTTAGAATTGTTGGGAACATTTGAGTGCTTCTGCTCCTTGTAAATATGTGCTGAACAGTTGTACAAACCTATCACAGAAATGTTTTAGTTACAGGTTTGGTTCCAAGGTTTAAAGACATTGAATCACCAGTGCTGTAAACAGAGACATGGTCTACAGATTTTTTAAATCACATTTTTTCCCAAATCATTCACCATTTACAATACAATCAGGTTTTCTGTCACATTTAAAGTTGATGTCATAACATGAAGTGTACTACCATGCCTAATCCTATAATCCTTTCTTCCCAATAACAAATTTTAAATGGTGGCTCATTTGGGTGAATCACGCTAGGTTTGTTTAAAGCTTTATGTTGTGTTAACATGTCATATCTCTGTGTTACATTTCCATATGCAGTGTTGTCTTGGCATTTGAATTACTGGCCAGCTGAAATATTGGAGTTTTTGCTAAGCCTCGGCTTGAAAGCTGTGCCTGTTTTCATCAATTCGTCCCTGTTGGAAGCACTTTGGCACGGATAAGACATTCTTCTCGCAGCCTAATTCAGTCCATTTCACCCAAACAGCCATCTAAACAATCTAAAATGCCCCCAGTGGAAGTGCTAGACCAGAGTCTGCTAACTAGAGGAGGGAGAATGTGTGCCTAACTGGACATCTGTGGCAGCCCAGTCTGTTTTCTCTGACGTTCTGTATTGTTGATGGTATTCCTGAATGCAGCATTTTATATATTAACAAAGTTTATTGCTGCATAAGAGATAAAAAGGAAAATAAACATGTAATCAAAAAAGAATTAGCATAATTATAGTGGAAAAGCTGCTGGTGCATAAAAGGTGAAGGACAAAGAAGAAAAGTGTCATATCAGTCTGAGCAGTTGAACTGGTATACTATAAGTAGACGATGCCCTCTCATTCCAAGCTGAAATTTGAAAACTGCTGCGGTGAAATGTATTCAAAAGTAGTAGTTGATGACGCATGTTTGTTTCATTTTTATGTGTGTAGTTGCTTTTTTGGTGTTTTTGATTTTTTGAGTATTGTAGACTGGACTAGTAGTTGTTGATGAAGATTTATAATTTGATTGCTTTGTGACACTCACACCTTGACTGCGTTTTTCAAAAAGCATTGTGTTGTACAGTCCATTGGTGCCAGTGGTTTCTACGATGCTTTTGGGTAACATGGCCCAGATCTGTAGATGAGTGGTTTCCATCTCTTGTTGTGCTGCATTTTGTGTTTCCCTATCTGATTCAACTTATCGGCTTGTTAGTTGAGACTTCAAAACCTGAAATGGTTGTGTCATATAAAAGAAACAAACAAAATGTCTAATGTTGTGTGAGTACTCTAGGACCAGGGTTGAGAAACAACCATTTTTTATCCTCTTTAAAACTCAAGTCAAAATGCAAGTAGCATCTGACCTTCTTGTATATCCATTTTTGTTGTTTCCATCTTCCACCTTTTGGTATTTTCCATATTTAACTGGTTTAAAAGCAAATGCTCAACTGAGAGCACTGCCACCTGGTGGATCCTCCAGTCAGTTCATAATGTTGCCTTAAAGGGGAGGTCTAATGCTATTTCATGCATTCTGACTTATTTACACTGTTAAAGGATTTGGATTCTCATGCTAAAAATGACCAAATTCTCAAAATCTAGTTGGATGTATGACGTAAGAGTAATTCTGTGTGATCACTAGGCAAAACTTTGCATGCTTGTGACTCTTTAGCCCCACCCATGGCACACCTCCAGGACCTCGACTGTTTTCGGACAACTGTATCAACTGTATCTGTCTTTTATATATTATCTGATAAAATTTCAGACTCTTCTAAGAGATGAAGGATGCAATACTACTCTAAAGGTACTCAAGATTAACATGAGATTGGCAGAAACTTTATGTCTGCTTTAAACATATATTTGACTTTTTATCCTCCTGCTTAACACCCACAAGAGTTTATGAATATACAATAAAAGGATACTCCACAAAAAAATGAAAATTCTCTCTCATAATTTTGACTACCTCATGCCATGAGGGTGAATAATTGGTTTTTGAAGTGTCAACTTCATGGGGCCTATCCACTTGCATTATAGTGACTCACAGTCACAGAAATTGATTATTTTATAACATTATAATATTCTCAGTTTCTGGTCATCTGGAGTTATCATGAGTGTGATGTTAAAAATAAACTGAAAAGTAAATGGTTTGTTATTTTGATATACTGTTAAAAATAAACTGAAAAGTAAATGGTTTGTTATTTTGTTTCTTTTTGTTTATATATATATAGCATGTATGAAATAAAAGAAAAAAAAAGAGAGAAAGAAAACAGAAAGAAAGGTGAAAACAGTGATACCTTATTTGCTCTACAAAGAAAATGGCACAACAGCATGTCATGGCCATGCTGAACTCGATATTCAAGGAGAATGTGTCTCTCCAGTGCTCTCATTGCAGAATACATTACATTGTGAAATTGGCTAAGCAGGGCTTCAAAATACAGGAGATAGAATTCCGCCCCACTAGCCAGATACCATAATGTCAGTAAATGATAGTAAGATATGCAGTGTGTTCCTCTTTCCTCCCCTCCTCTTGACATCAATATGGAGCACATTGGTGTAAGGCTCACTTCTTTATCGACCTGAAGCAGTGCAAAGCATAGAAGTGCATTACCTCTACCTTTCACTGCAGAGACTTATTCCAGATAAGTGATTTTAATCACACCGACCAGCGCTATTGATCAGGAAGGTGTTGTGTTCAATATAAAACTAATTTTAGAGCCAGTTACTCATTAATAGGAATGTCCTGCCCTTCTCTGCACACGTCTGATCTGTCTCAGCAGCTAATGGGTATAAACGTACAGTGCAGAGGGGAGTTCGATACAATTTTCGGTGTATAGTAAGTAAAAGGTTGAAGATTTTGCTATTCTCTTTGTAGTCCAAAAAGTGGAAGCATGCTGTCTTAAAGAATTTTACATTCCTTCAAATTACTATGTGTAGAAACAAAGCCTCCATATCCACAAGCAGGCTGTCGGCACACCATACAGCCTCCATTTTGCCATTCCACAGGGTGTGGTATTAAAAATGCGCTAAACATTACTGGACAGGTGGCAGCTGCGGCCATAAAGTCTACACAGTGGAGGATGACAATGAAGAGATTCATTGGGGCCATGAAAGCACCACAGGACCTTTGTGAGAAGCCACCACCTATTTGAGCTTTATGGCGCACCAAACACAGTTATCAACTGTACACATTAACTCTGCTGGAAACATCAAAGCATGAATATGCAATCAACTGATTATATGCCACTTAGTGTCAAGGAAACAAACCTGTTGTATTTTTGTAAAGTTGTGCTTTTCATTTGGAGCAACTGTAGGCATTAAGTAGAAAAGCACTAGCCTGAGGGGTTCAGCTGTCCATACAGATTTGGAATTTGGTGTATTTTTAAAACTGTCAAGTCCAGCTGTAACTAATTGGTGCTGCCAAAATACTGGCAAAACACTGAAATGTATTTTTTAGGAAAAATTTATCCCAACATCCAAATGTATATAATGTCAAATTACCAAAATATGTCCTAAACGTGACCCATTGTCGCATAAGAGGCCAAATTGCTGGACTATCCAGAAACGGAGAGAGAGATTGATTGGAAAGTTAAGCAAGAGATGTTTGGGCAAGGCACTGAGAGAATGAGAGAGAGCTCTGACTGCTAGCCAGCTGTTAGCACTGCAGACCTCATCTGTCCTCATTACTGCCTTTTGTTTCTCCACCAAGCATTCGAGTGAACGACAGACTTCAGGAAAGAAGTGCTGTTCTGCACCCATGCATCAATGGCACCAAATTGCATGTTGGATTGGTCTCTTCCTCCAGGCTGGCTCCTCTGAGAACAGACCAAAGCATATTGTGTGTGGCTAGGAAGAGAGTCCAGGCTACAAATTATTTCCATTTTCCAGTATGCAGTCTATTACAGTTCACTTTTGCAGATACAGCAAGTAAATGGTCTAATACTGGATAGATATCACCTCAGATTATGGATGCAGTGATACTGTGGAAAAAGTCCATGTGCATCATATATCTTTCTTTATTCTTTTTCTTCTCCACTGCGGTGTACCTTAGCTACATGAAAGGCGTTCAGTCTTAAAATAAAAAGCCTGTGCTTTAATCTGTTTTAGGGCAAATACAATATTTATCAGTGTATAGACTATCTTTTTGCAGTTCACAATAGAAGAAAGAGTTTCTTCTGGTCCTACAATTGATATACTTTGTTTAATGAATTCAAAATCTGTGATTAAGTCAAGCTGTATGTGAACAAAATAAAATGTATCCCACCTATGGTTTCATATTCTTCTCAGGTTAGGCTGTAATTGCATTCTTTTGAGTAATTTGTATTTGACACTCCACTTCAACAATGACAGTATTGTAATTGCTCAGAACAGTCATGGTTCTGCATTGTGATATATCAGTAAAGCACGGAGAGCTTGTCTCTGCATGCATTTATGCTTTTCCAATGAGACAGTCACAAATTGTTCTGCCACTTTGCATGCACAAATGATCCACCAGTCATCTCACATTCTGACAGGGGCAGATTTAGTGAATTGTATAATATAGAAATACTATAATAGTATATACTATACATTTGCACACATTTACCTAGATCAGCCTTGAGGTTCCTTTTTTGTCGTGATGCTTGCTGCTGCACAATGGTGCCACATTTTTGTGTCACAATGTTTCTACACTTTTTATGTACATGCTATAATGGGATTCTTTCATTTACATTTACATTTATTCATTTAGCAGACACTTTTATTATTTCATGTTGTAAATTTATTTACCGTTGAGATACAAATTTTAACATAAAACAAAATAAATTTGAAAATGATAAACTCACAATTGAACCTTTAAACCATTTTTTTAAGAAAAGGGATGAGTCAGAAGTATAAATTATTATATTATTTAAAATGGATTTATGTGGGTGTATTTTTGCATTTGGTCTGAACAAAAACTGCAGACTGGATTATTGAAAATGCACATTCTTTCTCTGCCGGTAGGAGGTGCTTTTGGAATGTCAGAAATATAGTGGTTTCCTGGTAATGTCTGTAAACAAGGCAGCTCAGCTCATAAATAATACTTTATCAGGTAAAATGAAAATGCAATCAAAACTTTCCTGAAGACAATCAGTTCCCTTCAGAGGTTCATTCATATAAAAACTTGAATTAGTAAGAATGAGAAAAGTGTGAAAAAATGTAGCCTATATTGATGAGGAAAGTCCAATGATGAGTTACCAGTGTAAGCCTACATTTTATTTTAGTCATTTTAACTTAGGGCTGTCAATCAATTAAAATATATAATCGCGATTAATTGCATGACAGTCACAAGTTAACTCGTGAATAATCGCAACTTAATTGCATATTTTTATCTGTTCTAAATGTACCTTAAATTAATACTTTTCCCCATGGTTTCGCAGAAAAGGCTTAAGCTAGTCCCAGACTAAAATGCATGTTAGCTGTGTCAACTGAAAATATCTTGCTCTGGCATATCTTCAAATATGTCAGTGTAATTGTTCTGTGTCAAGATGCACACCTGTAACATTTTCTTCTAAGGCATTTTTGTAAAAGTTGCTTAAATATCTTAATTTAACTAAAGTGAAATAGTGACTGAAACGCGACCCATTAAGACTGACCAGCTCTCCTTTCTAAGATGTTAATCTGCACAAAAATCCTGATTTATAATCGTGCCGTCGTCTGATAAAATCAAATAGGCTACACATAAGATAAAGACAATAGCTGTGCTGTGATTTCGGCTATACTTGCATGTAAAATTAGAGAAGCAACATATCTGTGTTTTAACTAAAAGCGCAGCTCCTTTCACCCGCTCGCTGAACAGAGCAGACGCACAGAGAGAAGTGTGCGCGCGCGCTGGGAAAGAGAGACCTCGCGCAACAGTCAGCTTCAGATGCACAACATTTTCATTTGCTACAAGCAGGATACACAGGAAGCACGTTCAACTTGTACACCCAGGTGGTAATAAACACCGTAAACAGCAACCCTTCGCGTGTCCGCGCTTAATGCGCATCTCTTATGAAAAGCATTTTAGGTGGCCCAAGGCAGTCGCCTACCTTTGCCTAATGGGTAAGTTCGCCCCTGCATTCTGGTTTATATGAACTTTATTAACTTATAAATGCGATGGAGGTTCATATTAGGCTGCATTATTTGTTTATGTATTTATTTGATCTGTCATTTCCCCTGCTGATTATGTTTTTATGTTCTTAAGTAAATGGGGAAATTGGATTTGTAGTGTAGTCAAAACACTTAAAAACAACTTGATGGACTGGATCAGCTTTGTCAGAATACACTACAAAACACTATATCATACATAATTGGTTATTATGTTGGGTTATTTTTAAAACCCTGTTAGCTTGTTGAGCACAGATTTATTGACATTTTTTACTGAAACTGAAAATTTGGCCAGGACATTAAGTCACAGCCATGAACCACTGCTCACTCCAAAATCTATCTATCTATCTATCTATCTGTCTGTCTATCTATCTATCTATCTATCTATCTATCTATCTATCTATCTATCTATCTATCTATCTATCTATCTGTCTGTCTGTCTGTCTGTCTGTCTGTCTGTCTGTCTATCTCTCTATCTATGTATGTATGTCTGTCTGTCTCTTTGTCTGTCTGTGTATGTATGTCTGTCTCTTTGTGTCTGTGTATTTATTTTTGTTTTTTTGTTTGTAAGTTTGTTGATTTATTGACCCGTTGCACCTAAAATTTTTAGTTGGCCCAATTTAAGTTGCGGAAACCAACTTTTTTGTGTTGTGCTGACTACCCCTGCATGTAGACTGAACTTAAAATAGAATGTTGTGTCAATTAAATATTTTCTGTTGACTAAACATAGCTTGTTGGGCCAACAAGCAGACTCAAATTGAAATAAAATGTTGTATTAAATATTTATATTTATAGATAAGTCTATTTTTCATTAATATTGGTCAAAATAGTCTATTTTTCATTATTTCAAATAAATTACACAATATGCTTTGAGATAAAGAACATTTTATGTATTTATTTAAATACATATGAACTTGCCTGTTAGGCTCAAGTAAAATATTACACAATTATTCAACCAGTGCCGAAACAAGATCTGAGAGTTCAAGAAAGCATGATATCACTCCTAGTCAATAGCTGTACTGGAAAAACAAATATCTGCTTTACAAAATGAAACTCAGTAAAACATGACAACAGCTTTGTCTGTAAACATTTTAAAAAAGTAATCAACAAGTTCCTGAGCAGTTACAAAAATTTCAAAAAAAAGTCACTGGCATTAACAGAAACTTTTGCATGAAACACTTTGATACCTCAAAATACCTCAATGACTGACATGTAATGACCATTACACCTGTAATAACTTGTTTTTCAAGGACTGTATCCTTGCTGTGCACTCTTTTGTGAAGTCTCCCAGATTGTCCATGACAACTTTTCTCCTCCAGTACTACAGCCACATTGACCACTGTGGGATATGGTCCTGAGTTGGTAGAACTGTCAGTCACTTCCAGGATCCCCATTTTTCATGGCCTTTGTGTGTGGCCCCAGTGCCTCAGTATCCTGTGAAACTCAATAAATGACTTTTTGTGTCAGACTGAAAGCATAATGTCTTATGCAATCACTACTGCATCACAAACAGTAATACCATAATAAAGATATTCAAATTAATTATCTTAATAGTCTTTGAAATTGAAGCTGGCTCTCTCTCAAGTACAGGGGAAGACCACGAAGAACAGCAGACCTTCTATAAGTTAGATCTGTGGTCTGCCAAAAAGACAGGTCATCAATAAGACATTATCAAGTCACTTAACAAAGAGGTTACACATCTACTCTACCAACAGTTTAGGATCACCTACTCTTTTCAACATTGGGCTTCATTACAACCAACTTCATGAAATAGTTACCTGAAATACATTAATATTACAATCTGTGAGTTATTTTCAGCTAACTTGTTGAGATAGTTTGTTGATCCCTTTAAAGAGATACTCCACCAAAAAATGAAAGTTCTGTCATCATATACTCACCCTCATGTTGTTTCAAACCTGTATGAATTTCTTTCTTCTGCTGAACAGAAAGGAAGATATTTAGAAGAATGTCAGTACAAAATGCAAACGGAATTTGAAAATATTGACCATTAAAAATATTAAACGGAAACATGTAATGCTTAACGTTAACCGTTGGCAAACTGATAACGTTAAACAGCTTACAATTCTGGTCACATTAGCAGCTATTCGTTTTCGTGTTAGCACAACTTTTTATTTATTTATTTATTTATTTTTATCGGACTGAAGTTATTTCACTCTTGCAAAAGGAGGCTTTGTGCAAAGTACTAGCTGCTAACAAGAAGGCACACGTGCTTTGAATGCCAACTAACTGTTAGAACTAACGTAAGCCTAAATTATCAGTCACTCTGTAATAGCAAAAGTGCAAGTTGTCAAGACTAGCTGTCTGTTACAGTCAATTATCATACATATCATAAGCCAAAATGCAAATGGAATTTGAAAATATTGACCATTAAAAAATATTAAACGGGAACATGTCATGCTTAAACGTTAGGGTCAATGTTAAAATCACATGGCAGTTGGAAAGGAATGCTAAGCTTTATGAGTTAAACGTGATTTTCCAGCACTGCTAATCACTGTAGGTACTCACAATAAAGCTATTTCAAACTTTGTTGATAGACAATAGATATATTCTTAACCTAAATTTGCTCATTACCTCGCAGCACTCACAACTGCAATGTCGTGACTCGTGGTGGGGGAAATTCCAGGAGGCGCCTGGTAGAATTCCTTTGCGCATGCTCAGACAATTGACGCTGTTCCCTCTTGCTCAGCCAACATAATATTTTTTGTGCATCGTTAAAAGTTCTGTCAACACAATTATTTATTTTCTCTTGATGAACATTTTGTAGTACAGTCATGGAATCATGCAATCATTGACCAAACATATTTTTCTTTTTTGACACAACCATTATGTTGAGCCAACATGTATTTCCTCATTTGTACAACTTTTTGCATCAGTAATTTTTTACAGTTATTTTGAGAAAAATTGTTTTTCTTTTTTTCTATATCTTTATGTATCTATCTATCTATCTATCTATCTATCTATCTATCTATCTATCTATCTATCTATATATGTGTGTGTATATGTTTATATTTTTATTTGTGTATTTCTGTCTGTCTGTCTGTCTGTCTGTCTGTCTGTCTGTCTGTCTATCTATCTATCTATCTATCTATCTATCTATCTATGTCTGTCTGTCTGTCTGTCTGTCTGTCTGTCTGTCTATCTATCCGTCTGTCTATCTGTCTGTCTGTCTGTCTGTCTGTCTGTCTATCTATCTATCTATCTATCTATCTATCTATCTATCTATCTATCTATCTATCTATATATCTATCATCAGTGTTTATTTCTGAATCTATCATCTGTCTGTCTGTCTGTCTGTCTGTCTCCAACAAGAATCATCACATATGGACACACTGTAAAAAAGTAAACTGTAGAATTTACAGGATTTACTTGCAAAAAAGTTGCCAATAAAATCCTTTAAAAATGATGTTAATTGCTGTAAAATGGATAACAGTATATTACTGCAAAGCAAATTACAGTTTTTTGATTAAAATCCTGTAAAGTTGTTTTTAGTTTTTTTTTAATTTATGATTGTGTTATACTTTTATTTTTTTTTTTTTTTATATTTTGTTTTTTTTATAATTTTAGTTTTTTGTATGGCAACAAAAGTTGGCAATAAAATCCTGTAAATATATTTTACAGCATTTTTTTGTAATTTCATTTAATTACAGTATTTACCTTGCAACTAAAGTTGACAATGAAATCCTGTAAATACCCATAAATCCAAGATGATGTTGTAATAATTTAACAATGAAAATGCTGTAAAGAATAATTTTAACAGTAAACTGTAAAATACTGATATAAATGCATTATCATGAGCACTACCTTAATACATTTACAAATGAAAAAAAAAAATCAATGATGTTGCAAATAAGTATTTATTAAAACTGGCGGAAAGACATTGCAAGGCTTTTACTGGTAAAATAAAAATTCTGAAATAAAAACTGTCTTTCAACAGTTAAAATCTTATCATAAAAATAACATATCATCACAAAATAACTACAAATACCTGTTAAAAAAGCCATATTCTGAGTAAAACATTAACTTTCTATAAAAATGAAGGTCAGTCTACAGAATTTGTATCATTTTGGTTAAAAAAAAACGTTTTAAAGAAAAGGATTATAATAAAATGCTGGAATCAACATTAAATCACAAATTCTGTTGTTTGAGCTTATGTTCTATTAAATTAAGAATATTCATGCAAAAGACGATTTATGAAAGTCCATCAACTTTCTGAGATGATCACACACATGAGGGTTGTTCCTCTTCTCTGAGACCTTTCCACTTGTTTTGCCTCTACGTCTTGTATCTAGTGAGTGTTGTTATTCCAAGAAAACATCTGCACATAAAAACAAGCAGAAGCATCAGGATAAAGTTAAGTATTGAATGAAACTAGCTCAATAAAATAAATGTCAAAATGCCACTTATACAATACAATCAGCATTTGCCAATACTTAAAGGGTTACTCCACCCTATAATGAAAATTTAGTCATTAATCACTTACCCTCATGTTCCGAAGATGAACAAAGATTTTACTGGTTTGGAAGGACATGGGGGTAACTGATTAATGACTAAATTTTCATTATAGGGTGGAGTAACCCTTTAAACTAAATAAGTAACCTTTTCTCAAGTGAAATTACTCAAGTAAAACATGTTACCTTTAAAAAAAATTCAAGTGTGCAAAAGATGCCTTCTCTTGGGACGCCAGACTGAAGTTGTAATAAGACTGCAAATCCAACCACAAAGTTGAGGTATGAATTCACAACCATCTGACCCTCAAATAGTCAAAAGCCACTGGGTGCACCTGAAATTGATAAATATATGCAATAATGTAACCTACAATGCAGTATTTCAATATAATATGTAATCTAAATTACAAGTTTATCAAATGATTTAAATAATTAATACATTACCTAATATAATCAGCTTCATACTCTTGAAGCATCAAACATTTCTCCACATCAGCTGCTATTCTTTGCACCTACAAGAAATAAAGAAAATTATCTTGTGATTTCTTTAAATGTATTTACATAAATGAGACCAAAATGAACACCCAAAAAGGCATATATTTTTAAATAAACAAACTCTTACATTTTATTAATAAATTAAATTATAATAATACATTGTAGAACTGTACCACCAATCAAATTAAATGATTTACAATGCTAAATTACAACTGTGTTATGACATTAATGTTTTACATTAATTTTTGCAAATACAATTAAGAAATGTTGGAAAAATGCAATGATACTTTTTAAACGTGAAACTAAACTGCAATTAGGTGGCAGCAAATAACTTAATGAGTGAGTCAATTGAGTCATTCATTGTACCGATCCATTCGAAATGCTGAATCATTCGGTAAGAATACCGCTGAGTTTTAATTTGAGGATGAGCAAAAGGATTTTGCTTTGATCTTTGTTTGGAACTATTTTCATTAGTGAAATAGAACAACAGTCAATATTGTGTCTAAAAAAGTAAGTAACTTGTTAACTAATTGTTCATTTAACTATGTATTTGCAGTTGTGATACTAAGGCAAAACAGCTCACTTTATGCTACTTAACGATATCATATGTTATAAATAAACTCAGTAGATGAACATTTAACCTCATGGTTCTTCTGTGAGTTTATGTGTGCCGTTAAGATTGTTTTGATGTTCAATGTAACGTTTATATAATCAGAATCAGTCATGTGTTACTTAAATAGGCCTATTTATGTATTATTCCATTTCAAATAAATGGTTGTGTGCTATAAAACAAATAACATTATGGACTTAAAAGACTGAATTGTTTATGGAATTAAAATGTCCACACATAATTCAGTCAACACTACGACGCATAGAAGATTTGGCCAACATTACAGTATACACTCTACACACTATATAGGGAGCAATTTCAGACAAAGCTATATATATTTTCTTTTTTAATAACAACACAACCAATTTGGTTACATCTCCTAACAATTTAAACTGTAACAGCCCAGTCAGAGTTAGGACAGAAACATTACTTTATGTTTCCAATGTACGTTGAACATACAGTAACCCAATTTTTGTGCACTCTTGCGTTCGTCTGGCAGTAACAAAGAGGCGATAGATTTAAATGACTTAGATGTCTCTGACAATAAAACACATACTCTATGTTATTATTCAGGTAAGATACTAAATATATTTTAACTTGATCAGCAAATGCTTCTCAAACTGCTACTCCACCATGATGGTATTTGACCTAAAAGAGAAAACTGACAATATGACATTGAAGGAAATTCCCTCCATAGCGCCCTTTATGGTAACACCAAAGATGCAATGTTTAATAGCATTGGGTTATGAATTGCTTAGCACATTTCAGAACATAACATTGAGTCAACCAGAGCTTGAGCGGCAAGATACTGTAAATAAGCTTGGGTAGAGTATGTTTCTGGCCTTATCTGCAACAGATTACCTGATGTTGTTTTAAAATAACTCTTTTTAGCATTATGCAGAGTTTGAGAAAGACAGATGAGGGACGCAATGGATGAGAGGAGATGTAATTAAATGTAGAGGATTCCTCCAGGTGTTTAATGCTATTCGCAAGGTCGACACATGAAACACTGCTGATGAGCTGTGAACGTCCATGCGCCTCCGCACCGCATGCTAGGCCCAACAGTTGAATGCGGTTGAAATTAAGTGCAACAGATTCGCTGAAAGACATTGTAACGCCGTGCTCCAAATCAATGAAGCACACCATCGCCTATCACATAATGATATATGACTGTACCTACAGGATTACTGAGGCGACAACAGCCCTGGGAGGGTCCAACGGACCGATAAAAGCAACAAGAGAACCGAGCCGTAGTCATCAAACAAGCATGACAAACATGAATGAAACTGTGTGCCTAAACCAGGGCGTGAGCAATTTCACTAACATGTTACTGAAGCGATTTCCTCTTCTGAATGATTCATTATTTGAGTCTATCTTTTTATTTGATTTATTTTGACTGTTTTGTTTTGGTGAATGGTTCATTATTTGAGTGTATCTATATTGAATTTTTTATTTTTAGACTAAAATAAACCTCCCATCATTAGGAATGTTAGAAATAATGTAAACAAGGACTATCAGCCATAGTATGCATCATAGATCGTTGTTTTGGTTCTTATTCTGGAGATTAGCCATCCATCCTGTTGTTGTCGACCTGCTCAGGTTTATCTCTTTGAGTCTGGCATTTCATTGGCTGCTCTGCTGCTAGAGAGGTACAGCTGGAGAGGTTTCTTTTGCTCTGCAAAATCGAATCTTTGACCAGGGTGTTTGAAATGTCTAGTGACACATTGATTGATTTATTCAAACCAACTGCTGATTATTTTAATCTCATAATATGACTGATTTTAATTGATTGACTGAATATAATGATTGTTGGCTTAATATAATGATGATGATGATGATTATATTCTATGAATAGCTTCTCAAATAAGGGGTAATTAAACCAGCATGCATAGTGATTACAAAAGAAAACTATGCTATTATAATGTGCATATGTATGTGAATATATAGGCCTATATACTAGTGCCTATGGACTGTATTTGACGTTCACTTATCCTGTACATCCTATATCCGATTACAACATCTGAAGCTACAAATTCTATTTCGGAAGCCCACACTTATACAAACTTAAAATAATAATGTGTGTTTGGCTTTTTGAAAAACAAGGTGGCTGAGATCTCATTTTTGTTATTATCAACTTCAGCTTTATTTATTTATTTATCAGAGAGTGTTATGGTGTTATGGAGTTATGGAGTTATGGTGTAATTTGCTTGCTTTTGCACTTCTGGGGTATACAGCCACACAGTCCTGCTTGTAGTGCAAGTATAATGGCAGTGCCGTTATAAATTGGAAGAACTGCTTATTTGTAGGGCTGTCATTTGATTAAAATATTTAATTGAATTAATTACATGATACACTGATTAAGTTAATTGCACATTTCTATAAATGCCAATTCAGAATCATACAAATAAGGCACTGAATATATGTTGAAGTCAATATATTGTTTTTATATTATACATATTTTTAATATTTTTGTTATTTATATTTTTATTATTATTTTATCGAGTCTAACTTTTAAAAACAAGCTGGTTTTATTCTGTCTTGCTCGGTCTACCTATCTTTTAATGTAAGCACCTGATCTCTGTTAAATTTCTTAATGAGTAATTTTACGTACAGGTCAGAGGGCATGAATTAATGTGTTATTTTTGTTTGTTTCATAATTAAATGCATTAAATTGATGGTTTAAGGTGACAGCCCTGCTTTTTTTTCAGACTTTTAATCTACTTATCAACTTTGTTAAAAACAATTTGGTTATTAAGAAACATTTGAAATCTGATAAAATTAGATATTTAAAAATGTGTTTTAGTTTCCTTTGACATTCAGCTTATATAAATTCACACAAAGCGCAGAACTGTCATCACTGAGCGGTGACTGAATTGATGCATTTTCACGTACTTGTCATTCACAATGCAATGAATGTGAATGAATAAACAAGTGTGTGACTTCAAACACAATATATGCATGAATGTGTAAATGCAGCAAAGCCTTTGAGACTTATGTCTTCTCATGTTCTAACACAAATTAGCACCGCAGTGAGCTGTCATGATAGACAAGAGACTCATGGCCAAAATGTACAATTTTTCATTCGCTTTTTCCACAATGACAGTTACTCTTGTGTCTTGGCATCATGCTGACACATAAGTCATTACTATACCAATATAGCTATACCAGCTATTGACTATCCCTTCTAAATTGATCTGGTTTCATCACTTTCAAAATGACAGTCTGTTCTAGACATTGAATTTGCAAACCAAATTTGATTTTGTGTGCAATCTTTTCCCCCAGTTATTATTATTATTATTATTATTATTATTATTATTATTATTATTTTCAAGGTTTCAGCATGAAATTTAACAGACAGTTTTAAATGATCCAAGCAAATGGGTCTGAAAGGTTATACAAGACTGCCTGTAGATAGGGCGTGAAAAATTGCTATTTAGGTCATAAGGCGCTAATAATGATTTCTGTAGGCAGGCCACCAAAAGCATGTTAATCAGTGGTCAAATATAACATGCTTTTAAAAATTTGCTAATTTGTGCAAAATGCTTCAAGTTCTTTTAAGTAAATACAAATGATCTGCTTCATCTGGGTTTGTTGCACACAATGGCAGTTTATCAGTTTGATAGAATGATTCCTGTGGGTTTCCACAGCAACAAGGTAGTAAAAATCTCACAAAGTCAGCAAAGTCAAGGGTATTAAATAAAGTGTGTAAAACTGAAATGGAACCGTTTATCTGAACTTGATTATCAAATTCCATGTGAGTTTTGCTTCAACAGTCAGTCTGAGAAAGCTTCTTAGAAAACCGTTTTTTTTTTTGTTTTCTTTTTTTTTTTTTCTGAATCATTCAGTGGGCAGGTAATAAATACAGCATTAGTGATAAATACAGGTGAATGTCAGTGCAGGATTGTCTTTAAAGCCAGCTTTAATCAGTTAGAAGTCCCTCCAGTGGGATCAGCAGCTTGTGAAGATATTAACTTACCCTGCCACTGTGCAGCAGGATTGATCCACTTGTATGAGGGTGTAAGCCTTTTATGAAGAGATTGAAATTAATTATGAGACATACATGTGCAGAGAGTAGACAAAAGTGCTACGTGTGTGCATTAGATTTTATCGACCTCAGAAATGGTCAATAACTGGTTTAGTTTTATTTTGAGATAATACAGCCATGTGAAATGGATGAGTGCCAGTGAAATATGGCAACAGGTTTGTTTCTGTGTAATCTCCTGTCTCAAATGCTTATCGTCCAACATGAGGGATGTGGGGAATCATAGAGGAAGTATGAGAGATGTGTGTGGGCTGGGATTTAGGGGGTAATTGCACAAGTAAATCTGGCTGAAGTATACAGTTGTCAGACTTTCCCAGAAATGTCTGACTATGCTTATTTGAGTGTTTGTGTTTGATAGCGTGGGTCTGTGACTGTGTTCGTATGAGTTTAACAGGTCGCCACTTTGGCTCTGACACAGCTGTGCAGATGTGCTTATTTTGTTATCCAGATCTTTGAGAGAAAACAGGATGTGTGTTTAGTTGAATGAAGAATATGTGAATATGTCTGCAAATATATTCCTCTCGTATAATTTAGAGCATTATCTTTTGAATCATAATTTTGCATGAATTATGGTGCTGTTAGTCAAGCCAAACTGTTGTTTTTGCATCGTGTTTCATTGATAGATGCTTTGATTAGATGCAGGTGTAGCCTCATTTCTCGGTTCGTTGCGAAACAAACCTCTGCAAGCTTGTAGTCCTTGTTTGTAGGCACAGCTACGGTGATTAATAAAGCGCTAGAATCAATGAGAAACATTCTAGCGAGTACACTGTCACAAAAACCTAACCTTTGACACAAACCAGGTGCAAGTACTCATGTTATCGAGTGCGTTTACAGTCTTACTGTATCTGAAGAGCTCAGTCAAGCAGCACTGACTCAGAGCCAGCTCTTCCCCTCGAGGGATGGATGTGTTTTGCGTGGGTCGCACATACGGCTCTGGATGTACAAACATCGCATGTCATTCACTTTATGTTGTCCACGTTTGAATTTGATGCCTTCCCAAAAGAAGATTAGCAGCTCTGCTGGGGCTTCATGGGCTAATTTGAAGTATGAGCTTGCGTCACTTGCCAAGTGTTCCTTGGATCGCTTCCTTCTATGTTGCACTTATCCTATATGAGCCATATTTTAGAAATGAGTGAATATGTTTATGTGGGATTTGCCCAATTCCTTGACTAAGTTCACCTGCACTAATTTGAATCATTTACAGTCCTGTTTTTCCTAATCTTGTTTTCTTAATGGGAGGTTATCTTAGACCATGGTTGCATCAACATTTCATTCCGGTTATCTCTTCCTCCGGAACGTTTCTCCCAATCCTCAGCCCGTATTGATAGTAAACTATCATCCATAGATCTCGGGTGGCATGTCTTAATGTGAACATTGATCAGATTAGCAGTAAACTATCTCCTGAAAACATATGGGACCTGAACATCTTGATGAAAAAAGCTATAAAAAGTAAGATTGAATTTGAAACTGTGAGACCATGGATTAGTGCCCCGCCAGTGACCTCTGTACTCTATAGACACCATTTGGATTTGTGTGTGTGTGGAAGGGATTATGATGACCTACATTCTGTGAAACGGATGGTTGCTAGGGGTCTTATTCTCTCTAGGTGATGTGTTCATTGATGTCTAGTATAGGTAAGGCCATTAGTACAGA
Organism: Cyprinus carpio; assembly: GCF_018340385.1. NCBI lineage: Eukaryota > Metazoa > Chordata > Actinopteri > Cypriniformes > Cyprinidae > Cyprinus > Cyprinus carpio. The sequence continues at coordinate 1,418,378 of NW_024879306.1, read as the reverse complement.
CATAGAAATTTATTTATGTTTATAATTTGTGGTTGAGGCGGAAAGTTCTTGACCAAAATCGTACAGAAATTTTATTTAATTTTTATCAGCATGTATATCATTATATAGATATTTTTTACTGGAAATTCAACAGGGGGAAATAGTATAAATTATAAAGTAGGCATTACCATGCTGCTATTTTATTTAAAATTTTATATACCGTTCAAATATTTTTGAAAGAAGTGTCTTATGCTCACCAAGGCTGTATTTATTTGATCTAAAATGTAGTAAAAACAGTAATATTGTGAAATACTGTTATAATTTAAAATGTATTCCTGTGATGGCAAAGCTGAATTTTTAGCAGCCATTACTCAACTCTTCAGTGAAGTGAAAGTGATGTGACATACAGCCAAGTATGGTGACCCATACTCCCATAATTCGTGCTCTGCATTTAACCCATCCAGAGTGCACACACACAGCAGTGAACACACACACACACCGTGAACACACACCCGGAGCAGTTGGCAGCCATTTATGATGCGGTGTCCGGGGAGCAGTTGGGGGTTCGGTGCCTTGCTCAAGGGCACCTCAGTCGTGGTATTGCTGGCCCGAGACTCGAACCCACAACCTTAGGGTTAGGAGTTAAACTATCTAACCACTAGGCCACAACTTCCCCACGGTGTCACGTGATCATATTAATGTGCTGATTTGATACTTATTAATTTTTTTTATGTATTATTATTATTATTATTATTATTATTGTTATTATTATTAACAGTTGTGCTGCTTAGAATTTTGTTGTTTGTATTTTGTGCAGTGACGGCTCGTGGGTTTTAAAATAGAGGAGGCATACTAATTGTATTGGTCTGGGGATCCCTGCCGATTATTATTATTATTATTATTATTATTATTATTATTATTATTATTATTATTATTATTTGCTTAACCATTTTAAAATGGCTTTTTGGTTGCTTTTAGTCAGAAAAAGTTAAGAAAACGACACACATACAGCAAGATAATATAATTTCACTTACCTGGGGCAAGTTCAAGCAATGTTTTGCTACGGTTTCCGGGTTGAACAATATGTTTCCTGGAAACGGTGTGCAATGGTGTGCAACGGGGTTAACTTTATTTTTAATGTTTTATATACTGTTTGAATGACAGCTTGGTAAATCTGTTGGCAATAAAATATTCAATATCACTACTCATCATAAGTACTTGGTACATTATCAGCACAGAGGAGACTTTCAAACTAATAGCACATAATTTATGTCTTTATGATGATTGGTTGATACCAGAAGGGAGGCTAGCCTCCCCTACGAGGTTTCTTTTCTCAACTCTCCTCAGTGCTGAAAGTGAACACTCGATGGTGATTGGCAATTTTTTTTTTTTTACCAACAGAGGCACGAGAACATTGTTCCCCCTCTGGCCTCCCCTCCCCTTCTCTATCACATAACAGTTGTAATTACATCAGCAGATTCGGCACATTCGCAATAGAAAAGCAGCACTTTCCAACTTCAGTAACATGTTATGGTATTACAGCTGTGAAATTACAAACAAAAATACACATTCTGAGGCATCAAAATTTTGGGGAAGCTCTGCCTCCCCTGCCTCCCCCGACGAGCCACAACTGATTTTGTGAAACTCTGAACAGTGTGGTAATGCTCAGTTTTTTACAAATGAAAGGTTGCCTACTTCATCTCAATAGACCTGTCAGGGTAACATCATATTTATTTTGTGACAGGAATGAAAATGAGGCTTTGAGAGATAGAAGGATAGTGTATTCATGGATTATATTATTACTTAACATGTCAGTTGTTTAGCTGACAACATTTTTCCAAAAAAAAAATAAATAAAAAAAAAATCTTTTGGTATACAAAAACTCCATAAAACAGTTTTGAAGATTATATTTAATCTGATCTTTATGCCACACCATTGTAAATACTGCAAGTCTATTTCTTTACATGAAAAATGCATCTTACCCTGAGTAAGTTATAGGTGTTAGTTGTGTTATTTATTTATTTAGGAAAATTGACTCATGGACATTAAAAGTTCAGACTTTTCCTAATATAAAAGTCTGGCAACAGCTTCATGTTTCATAAAGCTCAAGTTCACTTCAAAACAAAGATTCAAATCAGAAAGTCCAACACTATAAAATAAATAGTTCAGACTCTCAATTCTGATTGGATAAGTCATTCTGTACTCTCAAAACCAATTCATATTTCTTAGTTCTTAGTGGCTATTTTGTGAACCTCTTACAGTTAAGAAGGTAAACATTTAACGCCACAAATACTGTTGATATTGTCAGAGACGGATGTCTTTGTTTGTTTGTAGAGTAAACAGACCTTGTATTAAGGGATGAAGGCGCTCTCACAAACCCATTAACAGCTCTCATGTATTGTTGGAAGCCGCTTTTCTCGGTCCAGTTCGGGTGCCTGTCATTTTGATAAGGATCTGAGCAGTCCAATCACACAGACTTCAAGAAGTCGTGAGAGAAAAAGCTTTGCCAAAATAGGGCAAATAACAGTCATTTGCATGGATAATAGACTTTTCTGAAACCCCCCACACACACACTCTTTTCATTTTATTCAATAAATAACCAAGTGGCTTGTGTTGCTAGGCAACCTTGACACAAGTACCCATTGCGTTGTTTTAGCACAATGTCAATGCCAGGCACAGGGCTCACTCTATCTTGTGGGTATTGGAGGCTTGCTAAAGAATTTGCATGCAGCACATCTCACCTGGTATATCGCTCAGTTAAATTTAAGGTCTTGATGTCAGTCACTTTCATAATACAACAAAAACTGTAAAGTAAATGAGATGAAATTGGTGTGCAAAATGTTTTGTATATAAAACAGCCAACAATGTAAGATACCAGTGAGAAATTGATATAGCATCTAAAAGATGATGTATCAATAATCTGATGTCAAATCGAGAGTGTTGGCGCGAAGCTCAGGTTGTGCATCATCAAAGCTTTTGATTACCTTTATGTATTTTGTATTTTTCTATATATTTAGTGTTTTGATTGGCGGTTTCTGTAATGTGCATCCTTGAAGTGCAAGAATGCCCAGTTTGTGTACTGTTCCGCCTCCTAAAGCGAACCTGACGTCTAATCAACACCTGCAACCCCCACACCTAGCCATGTGTCCAAGTGAGATTTCTTAAGTTGTGCCAAGCTCACACTCGCAGCAAGAGTTGAGGGAAAGGAGGGACTTTAATCAAAGCTCCCCAAACATGAAATTATTTTTTTTCTCCCCGAGCATTTTATAACCTGGGCAGTGCTGTCCGGCCCTTGTGTCTCTTTGAATTGTAAGATAGCTTTCTTTCTCCAGTCGGCCGGAGAGCAATTGTGCCCCTCAACACTAGCTTACAATGTGTATCTAGAGAGCCTTTGCCTTATATTAGATTTGCCTTCACATTCTACAAAGAGGTGGGAGTACTGCAGTGGCCGTTTCAGCTTTAGACAATAAATGCCCCATGAAATACATACAGATCTGCAGTAATGACTGCCATCCATCTTGGCCCGCATTTCAATGACTTGTGCATTTACTGGGGCTTTTGTGTCTTCTTATTGTTACCCCAGCCGATTCAGTTAGAACGATTTGAGTACTTGATGCCTGTCTGCCTTTAGGATTTGCCTTAGAATACAGAGACTTTCGATCTCATTTTCAATAGCGTGCCTCTAATATCTTTGTGCACGCAAGATGCTATGATAACCTCAAAGTCATTATTCATGCGGAAAAAAGCATTTGGATTGCAGCAGGACCAATTGCGCTAACGCTGCCTCTGAGTGGTGTGAGAGCACAGCCAAAGACTGTCTTATTTCATGCCATGTACAATATTCTACAGTGGTTTTATTTCAGATATTACCAAGAAATTTCATTACCAAATTAGCCCTAAATATCAACAGCCTCTTTTCCAGACAGGTTCCTGAGATCAGCTCTGCTGCACTCCTGCATTCTCATTAGGCTGCTGGGCCATACTAATTGCAATCAATCTGAGGTGACTACGTATGACCTTCAGAGCGGTGAGAAATTCACGACTGTGAGATTTACAGATGTTGCGACCCACAGCGCGGGTTGAGGTAAAACACCACATTCATAGTATAGAGTTTGTGGCTCTATTATTTAGATTCAGTACAGTGTGAAATACTCTAGCTTTTCCTGCCTTATCTCAGCTTTATGCCAGCTTTATTAAGCATTAGGATGAACACATGTGCCTGGCGAATCCGTTTAGTCCTTGCCGATTAGTTTCCCTAATGTTTTCTTTTCTTTTACCAAGGTGAGTGCGTGGGAGGCCATTTGGGAAACAGTTCTCTAATCAGGTTTTTCTTTTTATCTTCCCAGTGAACTCTGATATTATAAGTGTTATAGCTGGCAGGTAGTGTCAGGCAAAATAGTATGGAATTGGTTGGAGATTTGAGACGTGACTGTGCTGACAGATTTCCCCATCCTTCAGCATCCTGTATTTATGGTAAGAGAAATTACAAGAATTATTCAGTGGAATTCAAATTAATGATTCAGTTCAGTTGCGGCTTACTTGGAAAAGAGATTGTGTTAAATCTTCCCTTTTAGAAAGATTTTGTGAAAATGATTAATAACAAATGTCATTTAGTGGAGTGACAGTGTTATATGTGATGATAAATTAATATTTTCATATGTGTAGGGGGTAAGAAACAAAACATATTAACTGAGCATTGCCAGAGCTGCTGAATGAGTAAGCAAGGTGGCTTGACTTATTTGACTTATTGGATTTTTGTATGCACAGATAGTCATTTTGAAATGATTATGGAAATGTATGCCTTGAAGGACATTTTTTGACATAAATATTTCCATCTCCCGCCACAAAGCGAAAAACAAGAAATTATTCATCGCTTCAAAAAGTAAACAAGGGCTACATCTTGATGTTGCTTATGCTTGAGGAATTTATCCAGTGTTCTGTGGCTTCCTGCATTACGTAAATAACATACTAAAACCAAAGCATTCAATAATGCAGGTGGTAGATCCTTCCTTTCAATTATTCATTTCAATTGTTCCTCTCTGTACAAGGTGTGGGGTCTTTAAAGATTTATTTTCTCAGAACTCTGGAAAAAAATCATATAATTTGTATGTGTTTTGATACCCAACATAATAACTTTTTTATTTGTTTATCCGGTATAGCTGGAAATCAAAGAAAATATGTAGATCCGCTATCCCATGAAAATTGTTTATTATTTTTGAACGCAAGTCTCACAGGTATGAGGTACAGAACAGATAAACAGATTCCTTTATTGATGTATTCATTGCTTCTGTATTTTGTTCCTGACTGTAGAACACGAGGCAGTTGCATTAGTTTTGTTAGACAAGATTTACGGTGATGTAACTATATTTAGGAGAAACTTGGTCAGATTGCTTTGCCTTAGTGAATGCAGTAATGTATCTGTGGAAATTATGTTGTGCTGTTTGTTTTAATGATTAAATAGGTTGTGACGGCATTCAGCCACAGTTTTATTATTGTTCTTTTGAATTTCATGTTTTTAAGATTCAAAGCATTTCAATCTACCGTGTGTTTCCTAAAGTCAAAGAGCATAGCACCACACATTCAGGCAAAAATGGCTCTCAGAATGTGATGTCTTCATCTATGTTATTATGATAAAGCATTTATTTAACAAACAGCACAAAACAATTAACATTCTTGCATATTTACTCAACATATGGTTAAAAAAGCCACTGTCCTTAATGAAAAAGTCTAAATATGACCTCTTAAAATGGTGGTAATAGGAGTCAGATGTTCCAGTCAGATTGAGAGTGTTTTGATTTGTCATATGGAGAGCAAAAAAAAAAAAAGGTTTTGTTTACCTGTTCTATACAGAATTGTGTTCAAATGCAATATGGCCCCATCAAAAGAGATTTCAAAGGTCTTCATACCAAGAGTTGTTGAGACTTAAAAGATAAGAACAGATTACGAAAGGATTTCTAAAGACTTGAGCCTCCATCTGGCTACATAGTCGGGCAAATAGAAATACAGAACTACTTCTACTTTCCCTAAGAGTGGGCGTCCTAAAACAATCAGTTCAAGGGCACGACATAGAATCAGACAAGCCACAAATAACCCTACGAAAAACTGCTGTTGGCAGCTCTTGTGCTTAATATCATCATCACTGTTCACCGGTGATTTAATAGTCTACTATTAGAAGTTCACTACAGTTTGATTTGGATGGGTTACTATGGAGGAAACTATATTAATAAATAAATAATAATTACTGTTGAGTCACACTGACCAAAAATCACCTACAGCAGTGCTGGAGCAATGGAAGAAAAGAGAGGAAGCTTTCTGATGTATGTTTGCAGTTTTGCCATCAGAAACCTTAATTTTAATTGGTTCAATAAAATTGTAATTTTTTTCTAAAATTAAAATAATATTATTAATAATAATAATAATAATAACAACAACAGTTAAATAAAAGATTTCAGTACTGTTCCTGACTGTATGTAGCACCTGCTGCTCTGCAAAAGCAGTTGTCCCATTTTTTAACAAATTAGCTTAAATCCTTGTTTAGCCAGAATTCTGTGAGAACATTTGGAATGTGCAACATAACAGTGTATGATGTAATCAGTTCCCCTCTGAATTCTGCTTGTGCAATGTCAGTGATGTTTATATGTAAGACATATGTTTCTCCCTCAAGTAGTTTTGTGATTTCAGTTTCATAGCCTATTAAGACAGATTTCTGAGACAAATACTAGAAGTACCAACAAAACACTATGTTGACACTGTGTGTGTGTGTTTTTTCTGTGCTTTAAAGATCTTCTTTGCAGTGAAATATGTAACAACACTTATGGTTTGCTGTAAGGTACAATATAGTTTGCTCTGCCCCATCTTTCAAAAACAACCTCTTTGCTAAACCTGTACATCACATCATGAGTCATGACAGATTCACAAAACAATCCTCGGAAATATTCTGAATTATGTTTATATGCTATACAGTTATTTTAATAAGAATAAATACTAGCTGTTTGTCTATATGCTGGAGGATTTGGTGCACTTTCCTTATCTTACTCTTATCATTAGTGTTAAGCCAATATTAGCATAATATTCTGATGATTCAGAATTTATAGTATCTATGTTTCAGATTTTTTTACTCTTCCTGTGTTTAGTCAGCAACACAGTCCAGCTTTTCTAGAGCTGCTTTGGTTTTCTGCCTTGTTGTTGTCCTCTCCCTGTGGTATCATGACCTTTTGGTGCTTTCCTTCTTCCTGTTGTGATGCACCCAGCAGAGCATTACACTGAGACTGTTCACAGGTAAAGCTCTGTCTGGTTGTGCCCCTTAACCTCCCCTCTCACACACACTTTGCTCCTCAGATGTCACTGTGCATTAAAGGATCCAGGTCTGCTGCATGAGTTGCATCGGAAGCTCCAGTTATAGTCTGTTAGGCTCCACCCCTCCATCAGTAGCAGCAGTCGTCCCACATGAGGGCAGTGAGGGAAAGCGTCATTAATAGGGTAGAAAAAGACGGGATCAATAGGCCTCCTCAAAGGAATTCATTTTGAGTCTGGATAGAGTCCTTCTGTAGATTTTTTATTTTTTATTTTTTATATTATATATATTTTTTTTGCACCTTTTTTTTTTTTGTTTTTTTTTACTGTAGCTTGTATGAAGGACTGTTGCCTCGACCGCCTGCTAGCTGAGCAGCATGAGATAGCCCTGCTGAATGGCATTATCAAATGGAAAATTATTGCTTGGAATAATCAATTGCTGCTTTGATGACTGTGCATGAATTAAGTCAGACTGTTTTGCGCAAAGTGAGGTCCTCGTAGCATATCATAGTCTGTGGCACCATGGAGATTCAGCCGGCGGAGCCTCGGTTATGACTGATTGCTTTCAGACCACTTCACACTTTACCCTCTGACCCCTGAATGGTATTCTATTATTTTTCTTATTTCTCCTCTTGCCCTTTGTAGTGAACTCCAGGGATCCACTCACATTGTTGCTCAGATTCTGGTGCTTCAGCGTCTAATGAGTTTGATGTCTAAGAAAAGATATCCAAGTCTAGCACAATCGTTCTTGTAGCGATGAGACAATGTTTGCTCTCGACGATTCACATCCGTCTGTCTTTGCCCAGAGACACAAGCATCCTCCTACTTAGATAACGGATTCCTTTATCAACTGAACCCAATTAAAAAACTGAAATAACGAGGAATTCATTTGATATCGCTGATCCTTATCATCGCCATGTGTGCACAAGTGATTAAAGATGAATGGCATCTCTGTCATCATCTTTCTCTCTAAATCTAATTTTTTTTAGTTGATGGACAGGGAACCATATGTAGGTATGTATGGACGTCACATTGTGACTTTGTTATACAAACAATTATTCGTAAACCGTTAATCCAGAAGGACAGAAAAATACAAGCATCATTTCTGATTTTCCTTTAGGGTCAGTAGATAACTAGAAAAAGCCGGAGTACTGTATTAAAGTAAGTCCTGGAACTTAAAGGGATAAATCAGCCAAAAATTTAAATATCATTTTCTCTTTCTTTCTTCTACAGAACACAAAAGAATGAATTACCATAATGTAAAAATAAAGGTGCTTAGATGCCATAGAAGAACCTTTTTTGTCTAAATGGTTCCATAAAGAACCTTTAACATTAGAAGAACCTTCCTGTTTCACAAAAGGATCTTTGTGGTGAAAGACGATTCTTCAGATTATAAAAAGGTAAAACGAGATGGTTCTTTAAAGAACCTTTGACTAATTGATTCTAAGGCATTGCTGTGAAGAACCTTTTAAGCACCTTTATTTTTTTAGATTTTTTATGAATGTTGGTGTTCCACAGAAGAAAGTAAGTCATAAAAGTTTGGAATGACATGAGGGTGAGTAAATGATGAATGATTATTGTTTTTTTTTTGGGTGATTTATTAAGGTTGAGGACTAGATTTTTTTTATTATATTGAATGATTCAGTAGTGGTGTGAGTTCCCCCATGCTTGTTCAAAAAGGTCAATAAGAATTTGTTTATGGGGTGTTGTAACATGCAATTTATGTTTTCTTAGATTTTAGATTTCAGCTTGAAACTTCAAAGCAATCTAATGTGTTTTTCAGGGTCATTTTTACAGCTGAGTTACTTTTTAAAATCAGCCAAACACCAAGTAAATTAGATTAGAGATTTGATTTACATACAGCATATCCAAGCCTTGTCTATGACTTGATCATCAGCGAAATGGCAAATTAAATTTTTCTGAATGAAAAAATAGAAACATATAAAAGCATAAACCTTATGAGATGTTAGGAAAGCAGATGTATTAAAAAAAGGAAAATGAGCTCTGCTCTTTCTACTTGTGAAGTTAAAAGGGATTCCAAGTACTGAAGTCGGAGCCAAGGTCGGCGGGTATGTCGGAACTCCAACTGTGAGAGTTGAAAGGCTGAAATGCTTTAATTTAAGTGAGTAGAAGCCATTAAAAGTCATGTCACTGTGCTGCTTCATTCTTTATGAGTAACTGATATAATCACTGGTGATGTGCACCAGCTCACGTGCAGCTCATCGCCATGCACACTACATACTAACAGTTCACCAACTATCGCTGCTCGAGATGTGTGCCCTGCATATGAAACAGGCCTGTGTAATCCAATCGTGAAAATGTATGCCCTAAAGAGCCACATTGCCTGCCTATGCATGTTGATAATCCTGTTTATATAATCCAGGCAGTGTTGGTTGGAATAAACCTTCCAAGTGACATTTAACTGCTTTTGATGCAAACACATTCTCCAGCAATCAATCATTTTAGGCGTTACATGTAGAGTCCTGTGAATTTACCTTAGTATGTTAATGAATGATTCCCCCTCCATCCCTGCTGCGCAGAAGGGGTCAGTGCAAACCTCAACATGGATTCCCAGCTTTCTCATATCACGACTGAACTCTGGAGACTCCAGCTGGCTCTGATGAATGGGTCGTGTAATGAGGAGGCACATGGCTGCAGCGGAGTGAGGTAAACCCTGCCCAGACAGTTTGCAGGTTGCAGACGGAGGGAAAACGCTCCACGCAGGCATGAGGGATTTGGTAATGTGTTAGTGGGTGGTGGTGTAGGCGTGTGAGTGTGGGGATTTACTAAATTACTAGCTCCTTTTATGAAGTGCTATGGCTAAGGAATGCTAACGAGACATTTGATAAGGCATCGAGTGCTAAGTCAAGTGTAAGGTGCCATGCCAGGAGGTGTGGGTGCGCAAGCTATGATCAGCTGTTGGTTTTCTTTGACTGGATGGAGATAAGTGGTGAGGCCCTCAACTAGGATTTTGTAAAGCATTGGCACCTGTTCCAGGGAGCCAGGTAGACCTGAAGACATTCGTTGAGTAGTATGTGGAGACAACCTGCTTTACGGAGGCTTAACTGCTTTAAAAGAGGTTTTGGATGTGAATATATTACTTTGGTCCCTATATTACAGCAGAACACTTGGGGCCCAATTTAATTATGTCTTTATTGTACGTTCTCATATCCATTCAGTCCTCATGAGACAAGACCACATCATAATGGAACTGTTAACATTTATGCAGTGTGAAATAGATTTTTTTGTGACAGACTGCGTTTTAGCATTAAACTGGTGAATTTTAATATGCACCCGTTTGAATATTGCATACAGTATATGTGTATATTTAAAGAAATGCACACTGCATGTCTCTCTCTTTCTTTTATGGTCAGTATTGGATATTTAATTGTTGATACTCATTTTTTTTATTTTTTTATTTATTTTTTATTTATTTATTTTTTAATATAAATTTAGATTACCTTTGCAATCATTTTCACGCCCACTTAAAGGGATACTCCACCCCAAAATGAAAATTTTGTCACTTACCCCCATGTCGTTCCAAACCCGTAAAAGCTCAGTTCGTCTTTGGAACACAATTTAAGATATTTTGGATGAAAACCTGGAGGCTTAAGACTGTCCCATAGACTAAATACACGTAGAAACAGCGCATACTTGTGGCGCAGATGACACAGAAGAGCATACACAGCATACAGTGATATAGAGGACACAGAGGAGACTGTTGACAAACGAATTGTTGAATAAATTCGTTATTTTTGTTTACTTCGCTTACAAAAAGTGTTCCCGTCACTTCATATAACCCAGATTGCACGTCTGATAGCAGATGGAGTATTCTGACGATGACTTTCATACCTTTTATGCACCTTGACACTGTTATTTACTTGCCAGTCTATAGGACAGTGTCAAGCCTCCAGGTTTTCATCCAAAATATCTTAAATTGTGTTCCAAAGACGAACTGAGCTTTTACGGGTTTGGAACGACATGGGGGTAAGTGATTAATGACAAAATTTTCATTTTGTGGTGGAGTATCCCTTTGAAGTTAAACTTTTACAAATCCCAAAATTATTGTTTATTCTGTGGGTTATGTTGCAATGCAATTCACTTGTAGTTTTTTTTTTCCTAAGGCAATATAGTATAGAATTTTATAAAATGTATTTTATATATTTATATATTTAAATATTTTTTGTAAAATTCTATATAATTTTTATATATTTTTTTATTTTTATGTCTAATAATGATGAATTTTATTAATATATTAATGCATTCTAGTTTATTTGTGTATCATTTGACTATAAATTAAAGTATTATATTTTGTAAAATTCTATATAATACTGTAATGATGAAGCAAAAATAGTATATTAATGCATTCTAGTTTATTTGTGTATCATTTGACTATAAATTAAAGCACCTGAGATTGTGATATTTTCAAGGAGCCATTTTAAATGACTTCGGATTTCGAATCCAAGACGTTCTTTTGCGACCAAAGGTTGTGGCCTTCATGTCAGTGACATTTGCTCATTAAGTGCCAATCAGAGATTTCCGCAGGCCATGATTTGGCTGTCTAGTGATGGAGCACCTGTCAGCAAGTGGCAGTCTCTCAACCTACATCTGCATGCTGTTCAGTGCCACTGCCTGTCCAGTTTCTCATTATCTCCATGCCCTTTTACTGCCCACATGGCTCTGTAAGTGGGTCAGAGCTGCTTACATGTGCAGTCTCCAAAGTCCCAAATTTCTATCCATGCTCATTGATCAGCTAGACTGTGACCCAGAAAGCACTGCTTTGGCTATCCACACTTTTACCGAAGTTCAGAGAGGAAATTTGGTGAGTTATGCACCATGTGTGTTGTAAATCATCTCAGTGTTACTGTTCTGGAATAACTGCGTTAGTACCAATGATCGCTTCTTTACTTGCATGAGTATAAAAACATATTTAAGACATATTTTACAAGTTGTTTTTTTTTATTTTATTCATTTTTTTTTATGATAGATAGCTAATTTGGGTTGTACAGATACAAAGATCAATGCGATCAGAACAAATGGTCTATTTTTAGAAATAGTTTCAAGTAGACCATGCTTTTTTTGAAATGTGTGTTGAGAAGTGCAGCTCGACACGTCCACTTCATTTCACACCTAATTTTCAGGAGAAAGGTATATTGAGATAGTCAGCTTGTTTTCCTCTGCATCTGCATATTACATGTCCTGAGAGATTTGAATCAGATAAATTAGGGCATCTTTGATCCGATGGACACATCTGTCATTCATTAATGCTGTCACAGAGTTTCGAGAATACTGCCAGCTGAGGTTCTCCCAGGAGAAGATGTCTCTCTCTGTCTTTTTATGATGCTCAAGATAAAAACACAATTAAAACATTAGCTGGAATGTTCTGCTTAAAACATTTTATTTTTCCCTCAAATGAGCAGTGCAATTAAGAACTTGAAAACTCCGCCGTCCTGGCAGGGGCTGTAATGGAATCTGGCAGCTCCATGACAGGGGTGATTATGAGAACTTTAATTGACAACCTGTCATTCTTCCAACATTTCCGACAGATGGCGCGTATTGTTTCATTTGCAAACACTTAAGAATTCTTCTAAGACACGCCAACCTCATAGAGCGAGCGAACCGTCATAACCCCACAGCATGTGTTTTAATCACGCTCCCCCATGCAGCCTCGATGACCCACAGAAATGCAGAGATGACAGCGGGATGTAGGCAATAAAGACTCACCATGCCCTCTTCAGCAGTTCTTAAATAGTGATGAGGTGCTCATAAGCAGCACTGCTAGAAGAATAGTATCCCCTCTGAAAGGGTCCATACCTGCGAAGCCATGTCTAAGTGGACGTCTGCAGCCTGATGTAAAATTAAAAAATTCACCTCTTACTGTGACTCTAATTAAAAACACTCAAATCAACAATTTTGCATGCAAGACAGCACTTCAGGAAGAGATGCCTGGTGGGTTTGGCGTTTGACGAGCGTTATTAGCATACTCTTATTGTCTATTCCTCTGTTTAGCCCTGGCGCATGAACTTTATCACCTCCGATGGTTTGCAATCCAGCTCAGTTTCTCTCCTCAGAAGATTTTCACAACACTTTCATCTAAATGCATAATACTTACAGCTGTGTAGTTCTGCGAAAATGGCTATGTGCATGCATCCCTTTTCTGTTATTTTAAGACAATGCACCACAGACCTTTGAACCCAATGAAAATATGATGTATTCAGAATGAACAAAACAGCCCTCTCTGGGATTGTTGGTGGACTCCTTCAAGGTTGGCTAAACAAAAAAAAAGAGAAGAAAAATCAATGGCTCTACAAAAAAAAAAAAAAAATTGATGGACTCCTTCAAGGTTGGCTAAACAAAATATTTATTCATGTTTGCATTTGTATATTAGCTGTCCGTGAGCCCACTATGAGCCTTAAACATTGATTTACACAGAATATTTCTTTAATTGTTCTTCATATGTGTGTTTATAGTGGATAGATAAAAAGGCTATAGAAAGCAAAATAAAGTGCTGGCTTCCTCTTGCTTTTCCAATTGTTCTGCACCTGATTCTTTTGAAATTTGTAAATGTGAGATTTTTCTGACTGTATGGTGTTTTCTTTACATTTCCTCTCCATTCAAGAACAGGTTGTTGTTTAGGAAGCAAACCAGGGCAGCCAAAACTTGTCAAAGTGGCAGAGTTCCCCTCCAGAGGAAGCGCATTAAAATGCAAAATCGACCCCATCTGGGTTTTGATTTGCAATGTAAATCCACTTTGTTGCAACACAGAAACATGACTGTGATCCCAGTATGTGAAACTCTTTTTTTGAAGTGCGGTCATGATCTCTTTTTTTCTTTTTCCTTCCAGATAAAAGTTAATTGAATTGGATCCTAATCTTGTTTGATATGTGTCAAGGGGAAAATAATAATAATAATAATAATATCTCCAATTTTTTATTTTTTTTTTCTCCCTCTGGGATTGGGCAGTAATCTTAAGGCTGTTTTTGGTGATTAGGCCTTTGGTGTTCTCGACTGAATGCCTCTTTTATTATGATTGATGTGGTGTCTTGTGTTTGGTGTTGTGAGATGCAGCCTGGGATGTCAGTGATCAGCCACCCAGCTCAGCTCTGCCTGAGTCTCCTCTCTCCTTCTGGAAGGGCTGACGTTGAGCTAGACTTAACAGATGACCCACACAATCACTGCAGCACCTGAAAATAAAATAGTCTCCCTTGGGCTACCACCATCACAGCATTTCCTTGTGTGTATGTGTGTATTAGTACCTATGTTTGTGTGTGAAATAGAGGCGTTTTAAAAGGGCAAAAAGAAAATCTTGTATTTCAATATCATGTTAATTCTCTGTATGGAGACTGTAAATAGAAAGATGTGGAATCTTTCCAGAAGATCCTTGGGAATTCTTGGAATTTGTGATTCAGTATATTTAAGGCAACGTATAATGCATGTGATGCGCTTGCACAAAGAATTATTGATTTTCTAATTTATTGTTGTAATATTTTGTAGGTGATATCGTAAGGTCAGAAAAATGTATGGGAGTATGTTACTTGGCTGTCAGTGCACCAGTATAGTGCTGAATTATTTTTTAGTTGATATGTTTAGTTCTGAATTATTTATGGGATTTTGTTTATTGGCTGTGAGTATTGTAGTTAGGGAACATTCACATTAATGAATATTGAATAAGATTCCAGAGTTCAGTAATAATCTGGATAAATGTAGGGAGCATTCACATTAATGAATATTGGATAAGATTCCAAAGTTCAGTGTTTTTTTGTAAATTATTTATTAAAATTTGTGGTGTTTTTTAATCAAAGATTAGGGAGCATTTAGTATAATGATTGTTGGCATTAAAGGCTAAACCAAGATGCAGAATGTGAAAATTGATTTCTGTGCCTTAAGGATGACCTATTAAAGCTTAAAATTAAAACTTACCCTCATGTTGTTCCAAACCTAGATAACTTTCTTCCTTAAAGGAAAGAAAGATGAATTTTTTGAAGAACATTCTGCCTACTTATTTTCTTTCTTTCTTTATATTTTGTGTTATTGTTTTCTCGATTGTGGTAATTTGGAATAATTAATCTGTCACATGACCTCAAGGTTATTCTCTGAACTGTAACAATGATTTTTGAAGAAAATTCTGTCTTTGCCTTTTTTCAGGTTATATGTTCTGTTTTGTATGATAGATTTTTGTCTTGTTGTGAGTGATTTCAGAAGACCACAGGACTGGTGTGCTGTTGTGAATTATAGGTATTGTAGAGATGTATTAGAGGGGAGTAATAAATTATGGGTGAGTATTAGATGTGTTTTGGGATGTTGTGTTTTTTGAGAGATTGAATTGTTTAAAAGTAGATTTTGTATCAAAATAGCTTTAAATCCATAAAACTTTTTCTGCCTATGTAATTGGTACATTATCAGAAGCGCAACAAATGTATGTCATCTCTTCAATGTCTCGTTTAACCTGACTTTCTCTCCTTTTTTTCATCCAGCTGAGCTTATTACAGTAAATCAAACTTTATGTCAACGTCTGTAGCCCATGTAGAACGTACAACATAATTTACATAGTTATTAATTTCTTAATGATCAGGACTGATGGCCAGCCAAATTTGATGTATTGTTGGAGCGCAAGATACTTTTAGGCACTGGATTTATGAACCTCTCTTCTGGGAGATAAATGTCTTCCATATTTTACGCTGTCATTTTTTATTCACGCCAGTAGCAGTGTATTTGTGCACATTTTTACAGACAGAATGCTAAAATAATGTCTGAGCTACCTGTCATTTACAGAGCTTGACTGCAATGGGGAAGGCGGTTATTCACATGCTCAGTCTTTACCCACCTGACCAATTAGATATAAGAGAACCACACAAGATGGAGTCTGCCTTAAGGAGCAGGTACAAGCCATGACTGCCTCACAGCAGTTGCTAAGCAACAGCATCTATCTGTTATTGAGAAAACTTGTTGCCAGTGAGCAACTATATACAGAGTTTTTATAGAGAGCGAGTGTGTGTGTGTTGAGCAATAGTGTGAAAAAAAATCTAAGTGTTTTTTCACTAATCTGTCCCCTCAAAGAACAGAACCAGTATAATGGAAGAACCTGTTATTGGTCTGAACTGTGTACTCCCTACTTTATTTGTCTTTAATATTATTTGGCTTTTTTGCTAGTTTTACTGATAGGAAAAACTGGGGAAATCGCTTACAGAATAGGGAAAATGACGCAAGATGGAGTCAAGCTTGTGGTTCATGTTGTGCCACAATTGAAGGTGTTTAAGTATTTAGTGTTTTTCTGATAATTCTATATTTAGTTTTAATCCTCTCATAATATTTTTTTAATGATACCGGAGCTATAAAAGTAATGCAATGGTTTTAATGCACTTTTTGCTTGACTTTTTGAGTTTTCTAAACACTTTGTCATTGGATTATATATATATATTTTTTTAGTTTGCTCAGCCCTATTGTCACTGTATTTATGCAGCATGTAATGAGTGGGGAACATTAGGAGCAGGTTGAAGCATCAAAGCATTGGTGTTGGCCTGTGTATGTGTTGAGGCGCCTGACCCTGTGGAGTGAATGAATGTTCTGTTTTTGTTCGAGACAGGTAATATGTATGTATGGAATTTGATATATGTTTCCTGGCAGGAACTGCAACATGAGAAAAACAAATGAGTGCAGTGACACCAAGGACATACATCAGAATATAGAGCGAGCTGAAGTCTGGACTTGTTTGAAAGGACACACGCTATTGTTTTATGTTTGTTTTATCAACCGTTTACCAGTTTTGTTGTTTTTTTGTTTATTGGATGTTTGTATATGCATATACACTATGTTATTTTCGTTTTTTTGTTTTGTTTTGTTCTTTAGTTGAGAAAAAGTACTTCCTGTCAAGAAGCAGTGTGATGGCCGATCGTTCTCTCGAGAATGTTGGACAGGAAATGCAAACTAATGAGTGTAATAGACAGAGATGGAGGATGAAAAGGGGCTCATAAATTAAAGTTACATGCCTGGCTCATCTGCTTGCAAAAAAGACAGTCTGTCTAACTATGGCCCTTTTTGTGTGTGTATGTAATTAATACATTAAATATTATATCAGTCCTGCTGCCCACAGCTGTTTGGTTCAAAGGAAGTTTTGTATCATGGCAGAGTGCCCAGGGCCCAGTGCAGGAGAAAGCCGTGCCAGTTTTGCCAAGGGCTGACTGATCACAGGAAGGAACTGTACTTTGTATTTTAGCAGAGTCAGAAGCTGCACTTTGTATTTTAGTGTTTTATGGAACTGAAAGTTCAAATCTTGTGGTGGAATTTCAATAGATTATTTTCTCATAAGCACACTATTATCCTGTTTTTGTTGTTGTTTTTCACTGGTTTTGTCTTCTGACCTGTTGTTTTGTTGATTGTCACCACCATGTTTGGTTCGCTGCTGTTTCATTGGCGGTCTCCTCTGACAGTATTACCTCTATAGAGAGAGACAGAGAAGGCAAAGCAAAACATGCTTGCCAGGGAGACAACAACTGCGAATGGTTACCTCAGCCCCTTGATTAGAAGTGTATGCTAAGATAATTTCTAGTGTTGCTTTCTGGTTTACTTTTTTTTTTTTTTTTTTTTTCAATTTAAGTGATAGTCCTGCACTACTGTATCAGTGTGACCCTTGACCCTGGTAGTAATTCATATGTTCAAAAATGTATAATGCTATCTTTAACCACACAACCTGGTCTCCAAACCACCACACACTCTGATATCAGCAAACCTGAATGTGCAAAATAATTGAAAAAAGCAAGGGTTTCCGCTTTTCTGATTAAAAATAGCACAGACCGCTCCCTTGACTCTTTTTTTTGTTATTTTTACTGAGTCTAGGGCTGTCACAAAGATGTGATCACCCCCCCCCCCTCCTTCCAAGGACACCTGTTTCAGTGATAACTGTCAAATAGTAAAGGCATTTTTTGTGGTGTTCTAATAAGATTGCAGAAAAAAAAGAATACAAAGGACATTTAATATATACAGTATATATGTAGTTTTTATTTTCACTCCAGTTCTCTAGCACCAAAATGTAAACTACAAAAATTGTGGAATTTGTTTTAAAAATATGAATCGACTGACAGCCCTATTTATTAAATATTGACAGCGTTATTCCCATTAGCCTCAGGGATCTTTAGATTGAGTTATTAGAAGTGAATTGTCAAAAGAGGCACAGATTGGAAAAAACACTCTTTGGTATCTGCACAAACAAAAGCACTCTAAATGTCTTTTTAGAATAGCCTCTTTTTTTCCTGCTTTTTTTCTTTTTACCCTTAAGTAAAAATATGGTCTGATGTATTGGCAGCAACAGAAAACAGCTACTTGATTGTCTTGTTTTTTTATTTTTACATTTGAGTTTAAATATTGTTTGTTTTATTGGTATGTTTGTCATGTCCTCACAGTTTGCAGCATTACTACATCTGCAGTGCTTTGAATAGCAGTCGGCCTGTTGATGTTCAACGTAAATGCCTCGGTCATCAAATCTCTCTCAGTTTATTGCACTGTGGTGAAACGAGGCCACACCAGGCAGACACACAGACCACCCCTACACTGCCTCATTAGCAAAATCAATGTGAATGAGCACAATGCCAGCTAGTGGGCTTAAAGAGTCATACACAATGATACTTATCAACTATTGTCATTCAGATCTCAAGGCGAGATTCACAGATTGATATCACACAATACCATTTTGCTAGATGGGGACTTAAGAGACATTCACTTTTGTTGGTTTGACAGAGGGGGCTCCCAGAAACCCCCACACATCTCACATGCACAAATCCCCGACAGGACTCTGAATTAGCCCTCTTAATTAACATTTACCAAACATCTAGAAGCCGTGTTAAGGTAATGGGACACCCTTTAATCATTAATGGAAACAAATTAACCTTTGAATATCAGCAAGAGGAAGGTTGTTAGTTGTACCCTCATCAACCATGTGCTGTCAGCCTGATTGCAGATGTGCAGAAATTCTGTGGCGCTCTGAGTCTGCGCTGGGCTGCCCCTTTGTAGGACCAGAGGTGGGGAGGAAAGTAGCATGTATGTGGGGCATTAAGACGCTCATTATAGCCCTCCGCAATCAAATCAGGTCAGCGCAATGCATCGCAGCCCCTCAGGAAGCATGTGATAGCCAGTCCAGGAATGCCTTGCATTGAGTTAATTAGACATTCAGTTACTGAACTTGAAGCTACGCTGTTACTTGATCGCTTTTTGATGGGGTTTAGAGTAGGAGTGCATTTGCAAATTAGCTAAAGCTTGTCATATCATTCGAGGTAAGTTGTTAGATTTTTTTTTGTTTTTGGAGAAGGAGTGGATTTGTAATTGCTTGATTTTTTCAGGCATCATACTGAAAC
The DNA here is from genome assembly GCF_018340385.1 of Cyprinus carpio. Classification (NCBI taxonomy): domain Eukaryota; kingdom Metazoa; phylum Chordata; class Actinopteri; order Cypriniformes; family Cyprinidae; genus Cyprinus; species Cyprinus carpio. The sequence goes on along the minus strand of NW_024879306.1, from coordinate 1,398,762 downwards.
TGCTTTTGGAACGAGTCGTGTTGTTCCCCATCCAAGCCCATGGTGATCAGCGGCATGGTAATTAATGCAATTTCAGTGGTCTGACCGCACGTCCCTGTGACTCTTGCAATATGTGACCTTTAAATATCACACTTGGAGCTGGAGTTTGGCAGTGTGCGATGATGGGCCGTGTGTGTGAAAGTGGACATGTGGTGATGAGGCTGGGGGATGTTTGACACAGCTGTGAGGTGACAGCTGCCATCAAGTTATCTGCTGGAGAGAAATAAACGTATCAAGCCTGTGTGGATATATTTACACTGCTTACACACACACACGCACACACACACACACACACACACACACACACACACACACACCCACACACACACATATATATATAGGGCCCTAGGTTTTTCAAAGAATACAGTCATAAAAATAAAATTTTAATTTTTAACTTGGACTATTTGGCAAATTTTGGATGAATAAATCAAAGGTAGGGCTGTATGGAATGCCAAATTTTTTCTACTACACATACAGTACTATGCATACTTTACACAATGTTTGTTGTGATTCAGCGTCTGTTGTCTATCTATATGAGGACACCACATATCCAGAGCTTCTTTGAGAGTCACTTCACCAGCACTTCATCTTTTCATTTGAGAAAACTATTGTGTATCATATAATTACAGAAACTGTCTTCACAACAACCTGTCTAAATAAAAGTTTTGAGATTTGAAGAAATTATAATATAAATATGTTAATATTGTGCAAAATTTACTTTTCAGAGTAGTAATGATAAATTATCAAATCCTTATTTTGTAACTTTATTTTTGTTTTGTTTAAATTTAACAGTAAAACTATTTGTAAAACAATGTGTAAATTTTGTTGTGATTATATTTTAAAAATTAAGTAAATTGTTAAATATTTAATGCATTCATTTGATTACCACCGGTAATTATAAAATAAGAAAAATTCTTATTCCAATATTATTGTCAAAATAATAATAAATTATTAAATTCTTAATGTTTTATTGAATTTATTGATTAGACATGCTTTTTGAATATAAAAGGGGACATATGATGCTTTTTTTTAAAGATCATTATATTGTGTATTTGGTGTAACAGAATATGCTGACATGCTTTAATGTTCAAAAAACACATTATTTTTGAAATACTGTACATTATTGTAGGTCCTCTATGCCCCACCTTTCTCAAACACATAATTTTCTACAAAGTCCCTCCTTCTGACAAGGGCAGTCTGATCTGATTGGCCAACTGACCCAGTGCATTGTGATTGGCCGAACACTGCAAGCACTCGACGGAAATGTAACACCCCTTTCCATAATCGCAAGTTTTTTCTTTCAAAATAAATGTAAATACAGTTATTAATGTCCTTACTTTTACCATCAGTTCAAGCCCGGCAGGGAAACAGAGTTACGTGACAGACACAGTGATGAAGCTCCTATTTGTCTGTAGTACACAAGCCACGGATGGTTAAGACAGCTGACTCCACTGTGTGACCCTGTCTCTCTCTCTAACACACACACACTATGCACAAAACTCCGCATTTGACAGTCAATAGCAAATACTTTAATAACAAAACATACTTACAGTAGCTGATTCAGAAGCACCGAAACGGTCATCCATAAAATGCGTTGCTGTTCTATTGTAAGTAATCTTAAAGCTTCCTAAATGCATCTACTTTCGGAAGGCCAAATAAAGTGCTTTTGCTTTTGCCTAGATACACACAGCATCTCCCTGACATGGTTGCTTCAACACTAACTGTGGTTACTGAAACCACGCCTTCTTTTTTTGCGTGAACATTTGGGCAGCATTACGCAAATATTTCCACATGGTGACATGTGAGGGCATGTTTTAATGAGCCGTTTTAGGGGGGCTTGGCAGAGTCTTAACTTTGATAAAGAATATCTATTTGGATTTGAGACTTTAGTCTTTGCAACTTTACAGATCTTCTGTATGCACCAAGAGCTTGTAACACTCCAAAGAGAAAGGAAAAATTTAAATTGCATCATATGACCCCTTTAAAATGTAATTAATCCATTAAAATGAGAGAAAAATTAAAACAGAATACAGAATTTGGGAAAAAATACAGTGCAATGTGTAAATGCAGTGTAAATGTCTAGGCTTGATGTGTTTATATTTATTTATTTGTTTACTTCCCTGTGTTTATTTGCTTTTATTTTTTTAATTCGTTTTATTGATTATTTTAGTTTTTTTCACATTTTATATATTGACTTTAATTGTTGGTAAATCGAGGGATGGAATTGTTAGTCGTGTGCACGTTTTAGTACATTGAGGGAACGAATTAGTAAATCGTGCGCACAATTTATTTATTTTTTCTTGCATGTCATGCGCGGGGCTCCGTACATTCCAGCCGTTAATTGCTACATTCAAACTTTCTGAAATTGTGAGTTCTGAAATGCAGCAATGATTGGTTATGACTTTCAAATGAGATAACGTAAACCTGATATATCTGTTATATCCATTATTCAGATTCCCTCCGCGTTACGTGTTCGTGTGCCTGTGTGCCCTCATGAGCAAAAGAGAAGAGCTATTTTGCGGTTGATAGTTTAATGCAAATCAAATAGAGTTCGGCCATAATTTAGTCATTCTTTATTCATGAGCGTACTCCATGATTGGCCGCCGCTCTGGCTGTTGTGTTGTGTGGAAGGGAAGGTCAGGGTAAGGTGAAGTATTGGCATGCTTGCGTCTGTGGTGCGCTGGAGCGGACCATGACAGAAAGACAAATGGCCATACGTGTTCGTTCAGGGCTAGTGGCTATGATTGTCTCTTTAGAGATTTGTGGGTGTCAATGAGTGGGTGGGTGTACAGGTGGATGCGAGGTGGGCTGCTTTCTTGTTTAGGGATTGTTTCCTTATTACGTTTTGCTCTGTCTTTGGGGCTCAGACTCCAGTAATGAAACCTCGCCCAGCCATTCTGAGCATGAGCGGGCGAAAGCTCCTGGCTCTGTCTTCGTGATAATAATTATAAAAATTAATAAAATGTGTCAAAGCGTGAGAGCCAGCGGTGCTTACTAAATCATTTATGTGGCATTGATTCATAGACTAAATTTTATCACAACAAATCAGCAACGCAGCAGAATTTTTCTTCCGCGCTCATTCTTTCACCCCGATTTTTTCATTATTCTAAGGGCAGCTGATCAGATTAAAGATCATAGCTTCTGTGCAAGAAATAATAGCTAAATGTGTTCTCTTCTTAAGGTGTTCTCTTCAAACAATTCAACAATGTTTATTTACAAGGCACCATTAGTTAACAGCAATAAATATAGTAGATTGTCTTTTGATCATCCATATTTAGATATTTAATTTTAGCAGTCTATTGAATGCTATAGAAAAACAATACTTTTAACTTGCCAGCAATCAGGCAGTGTAAATTGGAAGCTCGTTAATAATGACAGCATAATTACTTTGTGGCCTTATAGTCAGATTTATGCTCATCAATAAATACAGTGCAATCAGCAGGCTTTGATTATGGTGTGCTCCTTTACACAAGCTAAGTAAGAAGCTTGATAATAAAAGAGAATATATAATTTACTTGAAGCATGAATATCACAACAAATGACAGTCATCCCTCCCTCAGTGCAGACGCGTGGTGAATCCCCTAATTACTCTACCTGCTTCAGTGTGCTTTGCTTCCATGTACTATGCATTTGAATGAACAATTTGATACTGTATGTTTTTAAAATATATAAGACATCAGATTATTACAAGGTTATATGTTCTTGGCAATGAGAGTAGCCATCTTAGACTCATTATATGAAGTGTGATCAAATTACATGCTTGCTGTAAATGAAAACCATTGCCAGTCTCTTATTTTTACTGTTCCCACCTTTTACTATATAATGTTAGCAGTCTGACAAAATAAGACCTTACTTGCCAGGAGTTTGTCTTAGTGAATTGCTCCCAAGATGTTGATGATATACAATGGAACATCAAACATTATACAATAAAATAAAATAAAATATAATGCATTATTCAGTTTAGTGCAGTACAGAATAGCAATACAGTACAGCAAAGTATATCAAGGCAAGAAAAAAAAGAAAAAAAAGAAAAAGTCTTGGCTAATTCCACACCAAGAGAGGCAACAGAATTAGACTAAACTAAAGATGCCAATGTTCAATGAAAATTTTGATTTGTCACTTATTATTGGCATGATTTAAAAATGTTTTTGAATTATGTATTAAATTACTTGTTCTTCTATGTGAACAGAAGTATTATTTGCAATCTCCTACTATCTTTTTCTTCTTCTTCTTCTTCTTCTTCTTCTTCTTCTTCTTCTTCTTCAAATAATGACAAGTTTTTGTAGGGCATCTCAAGAATATGTTTTTTTTTTTTTTATGTCATTAGTTATAATCACAAAACATTTGTCTACCAAGTTACTAATTAGCATAATTCATTTGTATGATGTGCAGTGACAGGTTTGCATATATTAGTTATTTTGCATTTTACTTTATCCAGTTGGATGAGCCTTTACTTGTTTTATAAAGTAAAAAGTAAAAAGCATTTATGGTGAGTCATTATGGATGCTGTGTTAAAAGATGTGTCTAAAGCTCTGTATGCAACAAAACATATTTACTGAAGATTAAATGCATTTTAACAATTTATACAAAGTAAATAGTAAAGCCAGACAGACACTCGCCTCATTCTGTTTAAGGATTCACCTCTTCAGCTGAGAGTTTGAAGGTGCTTGGTTCATAATTGGTTGTGTGAGCCCCCGGCTTTTCTGCTGTCAAACACTCATTAGATAAAGATGTGCATGTTAAGCTGTTATTGATAGCTTTGTCTGATTTATTTGCATTATGTTTTGATTCGGAGGCACACAGAGGAAGATGGAGTTATAATGAGAATCATCATCAAGGCAATGAGGTTGAAAAGCAATGGAGCCATACAAATGTCATTACCAACTGTGCAGCAGGTACTCAATGAAAAAAATAATGGCAGTGGGATGCACTGATAGGCACGGTGTTTTAATGCCCCCTAAAGAGGAAAGGTAACAAGGCAGATAGCAGTGTATGTAAAGAGTCAGGGTTTGAGACTTGATAGCAGATTTTAGCATAAAGAGCATCTATACATGGTTAGACTTTAGAGTTAACGTTTGACTTATATAAATGAACCACAAAGGCCATCAAAATATGTACCAAAGTTGTTCAAATAGCTATTATAACTAGAATTAGTGGTTTTGGTTGTAAAGCTTTTGTGTACAGTCTTTGACTGTCAAGGATTGCGTGACTCTATTAGTAGCATAGAGCTGAGATCATTTTAGATTTATACATATGACATATATATTGACATAATAAATACATTTTCTGGTCTGCATAATTTAGGATTTAAACATTTTTACCATGCGTGATCTCATCATTCAAAAAACTTCTACATGCACCGCCCGTCCAAAAAAAAATATAAAATGTCTTGCGACATCTGTAGCATTATGCTGTGTGATAAAACTTCACATTTAGAGTTGCCTTTTATTGTGGCCAGCTTAAGGCACACCTGTGCAATAATCATGCCGTCAAATCAGCATCTTGATATGCCACACCTGTGAGGTGAATGGATTATCTCTGCAAAGAAGTGCTCACTAACACAAATTTAGACAGATTTGTGAACAATATTTGATAGAAATAGGCCTTTTGTGTACATAGAAAAAGTCTTAGATCTTTGAGTTCAGCTCATGTAAAATGGGAGCAAAAACAAAAGTGTTGCGTTTATAATTTTGTTCAGTGTAGATAAGCTAACTCTGGTTTCAGTTAACATGAAATCCTGATGTTCTTCAATAACTGCTGCTTATGCCGCCACCTCATCATACAGATGAGGAAAAATGCATTTCTACATGCACACTGTATGAGTAATGACTCTCTGAGCGAATTAGACTTACATGAGGGGAAGTATCACCCAAGCACATTGCATGTACATACTCAATACAACGCCTTCATCTCAAAACAAGAGATAACATATCAAATGAGGATGTCGGGGGGAGGTGAGGAGCTGGAAGTGTATGAATTTGCTACAATCAAACAAAGAAGTGCTTTGTATAAGAAAGAGGCAGCAAATTCTATGATCAAAGGTCTTTTTTTGTTACAGAGTACAATTTCATTTCCTCCAATCTGTCTGCAAGATTAAGTGCCAGCCCTGCAAATGACTGTTATTCGTTTTGATGTCAGTGAAGGCAGACACTCTGGAACAATGCAATATTGAGCCTACAGACAGGCAGATTGTAATCGAGGGGTATACAGTGGAGACATGGGTCTAGCAGCACTCAGACTGGAGGTGTTATCTCTCTTGCATGTTTATTTAATGGGAACAGACTAAAGCGTATGCAATGTGATGCAGGAGGATGCGTTTTGCATGCTGGGGCGATGAATCAAATGTGCACTTGGTGGATACAGCTGTTCCTCAGGACCACTGCCAGCTTGTGATGACAATTCAGTGTTCTGAAAATGATACAAATTGGACATTAGACAAGTTGCAAATGTGAATCTGACTCAAGAGTTTTAAAGTTCAACCATCTTCTGCTTATTTTTCGAGAAAAATAGAAGCCAGCCACTGTAATCACCCAGAGTATTGGAACTGGCTGCAGTGTAATGGCATATAACAGCCACTGGCTGAAAAAGGGGCACACATTAATAACCAGGCGGCTCCACTCCTTCTCTATTAATCATTAAAGCATATTGATTCATAAGAGCTTTGCTTTCCTCCTCAGTTTAAATGAGAATGAGCTCCAAATTGATCCATCAGTCCATCATTGGTTGCATAGTAAGCATCAAAATGGCTTGTGCTTGGGCCTCTTGTAGCCTGAAATTACCGAACACCAGCAAACAATGTGTTTGATGAAGCCCATAGGCCAGTGTAAGTTAGCACCACACAGAGTCATTTAAAGGTCAGTTGAAGCTGTTAAGTGCTGTTGTTGATAGGACTCTTTACAGCTTGATAGCAAGTACATGAGATGACAATGGTATGGACAAATGTCAAGCGAAAAATCTAATCATATGAGTCTATCGTATTGCTGTTTGTGATGTGTTAAAAAAATTAAGGTTATATTTACCTTAGTAACTCAGGTAAATAGTTTTTAAGCAATGAACAGATTTCTTCACATTTTATACATTGTATATATTAGAATTTTGGCCAAAATAAGGTTTCTTCAGAAGCAATATAATTTAGATAATTTATAATTTTTTACTTTTTTGAAATGGTCTTCACATCAGCCCACATATGATGCCCTAAAATGCTATCTATGCAAGCTGCTCCCAAGGTTTTGGAAAAGAGTGACTATATTAAAATACCATATAAAAATGCAAAAGTTATCTAATGTGTTGCGATTTTCTGTTACTGTTTTGCCTGCTCTCACATTGTTTTCCATTAAGGACATAACCAAAGTGTCGAAGGTTAATTTGAAAAACATGTCATATGTTTTACTATTACAGAAGGCATATATATCATCACTGAATACTGTATTATTTGAGTTTAATGTGGTTCTTCCTCCTATCAAGGTTAACATAAATCAAGGGGAATGAGAGATCTAGACAAGACATTAAAGAGAGAATTATTCCCTTGTGTTCTCAACTGAATCAATGCATTGGCTCAAGAGCTGTTTTTTGTTTATTTTAGCATGCATTATTGATTGATTTATTATTGTGTAATAAATGCTCAACACTTTGTTAGCGCTATTCAGTGGGTTATTTTGGTTTAACAGGAATTCAAAATAACTGATCATGGAAATTGTATTGTATTCATTTATATACAACTGAAAAGTTCTTGAGGTACGCATTGTGTCTCGTGCTATTAAATATTCATTAGGCTTCTGAATACCCTTAAATCAAGGTCTCTGGCATTATCTGTCTCCTCACGGATGTCATTAAGCTCAGCTACATGCCCTCTTGCTCCACACACACTCTCCGGCACAGAGCGGGCCACAGATGGACACGCACGGGGAGGTGTGTGATGGGAGCACGGCCTCAGATGCAGAGCTGTCCCTCACAGCCATGTAATAAAATAAACATTGTTACACACAGACACAAAGCATGCTACTCAAAAGTAAACTCTGTGTGTGCACAGAAGAGGCAGAGAGGACGCGAGGCTGGGTGAGAGGAAGAGGTGGTCCTGGGGAGAGGGTGTGATTAGCGTATCAAGCATGCATCTGAAGCCCTCCAAGCTGTCATCGTGTTCGTGGGGCGTCAAGATAAGTAGCTTTAATATTCCGAGTCATCACAGCATAGCAACAGTTGCCTTTAGTGTATCTAGAATGCATAAGGAGACGTAGAGGGTCTTTCCAAGAAGCAGGGTTTAGAGGCGGGGGCTTTCCGAAAGCGCCAGGCTTTAAGGCGGGGGCTTTCCGAACTGACATCCCGCAAGCCTAGAAACAATGAGCACAGATTCTCAAAGGCAGTAGGCTCTTGGGAGACTACACCACAAAGCAGTGCTAATGCTTTCCGTTTATCCATTTTAATCCTCTGTGGAATTAGTCTGACCTTTTGCCCTCTGCTCTGAACCCACAAACACACAAGCAGCTCCTCCTGCTGACCCGGGTTACCTCACCAACCAGTCACTAAAGCTTGTGAACAAACCCCAGGCTCCCCTTCATCAGCATATTCTTTTATTATATCTCTTGTCATCAATTCTCAGCCGCGTATTCATCTTTTTAATGAACTGATGCTATTCTGGAAATAATGAATGACCTTGAGTGACCTAGAACCATGCAAAAATGTAGTCTGCATTGTCAGAGTTAGCTCATATTGTTCTGCTAGTTTTCTGCAAGTATTCTAAACAAGGATGCTACCATATTTTGTTACTCACAACTGGTAATGAAAAATAACTATTTGAATAGATTTTTAACTCATCCACATTATTTAGAGGTGAAAGTTTACAAAATACGCCGAAACCTTGTCAGCTCATACATGCTTTCTAGATGTTTTTTTTTTTTTCATAAAAATGTTAAAAATCATGTAATTTACATATTTTAGTTTAGTACATATGCAAATATAATGCAAATAGCGAATATTTAATAATGTTACGATTTTCACAAATATCCTTCTCCATTGGATAGGTCCTAACACAAAAGACTAATTACTTATAATTACACAAGACGTATTACTTATAATTGCACATTCATCTGTTCTTTAGTTCATGTGTACAGTGCTTTCTGTGTTATAACTATGAGCAGAAATATATAGTAAAGACACTTTAGGAGTGAGTTCAGTGGTAAAAGATTAGTATTTTTTTTTTTTTCTTGCGTATGCCATTCAATTCAGTTAAGACAAAGAACAGTCAGATGAGAAAATTACACTTTGTCAGCAGTCAGAGAAACTTCTTATGTTACATATTCTGTCTTAACATCTGAAATGATTGCTATGCTTCTGGCTTTATTTGTGTTGTATTCAATTGCTGCCTATGAAGTGCATCCAGTCAGATTATTAGAATCAGTTAATGTTACATATATTAATTTTCACATTTTAAATGTTCTTTCAGTTATACTTAACATATTTGGCTTAAATTTTGTCTTGTTTTAAAGTATTTATACTCTGTAGTACAGTGGTTGGAAAAACGTAGATGTGCCATCAGCCTTTCATCCTTTTATACTGAACTGGAATTAAAAGTAGAAAACTGTGAAGATGGATTTGATGAGCAGTGTCCTTTTGTTCTGCTGACCAACTTTAGTAAAAATAACTATGTTCTTAAGCTGTCTTTCCATTCCTGCTGGATATCTGCCATGTTGTCGGATCCATCACATGATTAATGGACAACTCTCTTGGGATGGTCTGATCAATTAAAAATAGATATTGAGACAGTCTGCAAGAGCGATTGAAAAACAAAATGCATCAATTACAGAAGGATGTCGGTTCTTGTTTGGTGGATCACATTGATGACTAGACCAAATTTGCTTTGAAGCCATTTTCATTTAGTTTCTAAGCTCATGCCTTGTCAACTGACAAAAGAGTCATCGCTTTGATAGAAGGGTGTGTTTGGTTGGTAGTTTCTAGATATGTATGTGGTAGTTATTGATTGATGCTAAGGACAATTAGCACAAATAAAGGAAGATCACGAATGATTGGAGCAATGAATGGTGCATGCAAAAACACACTAGCATTTGTCCAGGATGTCTTGCCAGTTTCTTTGATTAATTCTTAAAAAGATTTGATTGTCCCTGCAAGGAGAGGGTTTCATTAGAGCTCTATCTTCAGGAGCAATCACCACTCTGTATTTATTGAGAAATTGCCACTTTCAAAGGCTGCATCTTGCAATCTATAGTCATCATGAGTCCTCTTTTCTTACCTCTGTCTTTTTTCTTGTGAAAGACAGGTTTGAGTTGTTTGAGCAGGAGCCTGACTGATGGATGTTTTGGGAGATTAATTATTTGCAGTAAGTTTGCCCTTGAAAATGAATTCACGGTAGCATAGAGGGCAAAGTCACCACGGCAGTGGGAGCTCAAAATGAGATTTTATTCAACTGTACTGACCACTCACTGCTTTTCGCTTTGCTTATGGTGCCCTTAAGTCTTAAACTTACCCTTTGGTGCTGTATATGTGTACTTTATTTACTCAGGGGAAAGAGAGCATATTTTTTAGAGTAGCGGTAATGGTCTGAAATCTAATGACTCATGACAAAGAATTGCTTTTTGTTTGTGTGATCATTTAAGTGTTGTGCCTTTTGATGGATGAAGAAATTCAAGTTATGGACTGCAAGAATATTGGCCTTGAAATGTGAAAGAATCGAACTTTAATCCTAAAGTAAAAGAGAGATTGTATTACTACTACTTTGCTTTGCTTTTGCGTTAAAATAAAAGAGAGATTGTACTACTACTACTTTGCTTTGCTTTTGCGTGTGATATTTCAGTTTTCTCACTTCAGTGCAGGTTTTGAGGGCATAGAATTTCCAGCAATATCATCGACATGATTGTACCGATACTATTTAAACTGAACTGAACTGGATGATGACATCACTGAATTCCTTGATGAACTGCCTTTAACTGAAAATTGAGTGTTTACTATTGTCACTTTGCATTATTGACCCAATTTTCCTGTTTAATACTGTAAAGTTGCTTTGACACAATCTGTATTGTTAAAAGTGCTATATAAATAAGGGTGACTTGACTTGACATTTGAGGAGATTTCAGACCCGAGTGTAGCTTGACTTTGAAGGTCTGGTGGCCCCGTATTGCTAACGATGATGATTCTGCTATTACAGGCAGGGCATTCTCTGACAAGAGATGACATCATGTTTCATCTGTACTGGACAGTCTCTTTGCTCCAATTGCATTAGTGTGACTTGAGGCAAACCTTTGGCTTTGATGAAACCATTTTGTCCAAAGTTCGACTTTCTTCCCCTTAGAGGTTATATTGGATCAGTGTCAGCAGATAAATTGTTGGTGTATGACTGAAGTGAAGTAAGGTGAAATAGGAACATAAAAAGGAAATTGAGCAAAAGAATGGCTTTGTCCCTCTGACTCTCATTAGAAAAGTCAGATGTGGTTGAGTGCACCAACAAAAGGTCACCAATGGCCAGTGTAAATGCAACCAAGAGTGAAATAATCTAATGTGGGGTAGTGCAGCATATTTTATTTTTTCTTTTTTTATTTTTTTTTTGCAGTCCTCATCCTTCATAGGCTGTGTGCAAAGGTTTGAGTGCAATGACAATGCCAAATCAATGTATTGTACAGGAATCTCTCTGAATACTAATAAATGGATGACTTTTGTTTGAAAGTGCTTGATGTTTCTCTCTGCTGACAGGCCTTAATTGATTGGGCGACCAAAGGTACCAAAGCATTTCGAGTATAATTTTGATCATTTCCATTAAAACCAAAGATGAATGGTATCAAAAATCATCAAGGGTGCATTTAAATAATACTTCAATTCTCTTTTGTGTAAGGATTGCATTATTGGTGCCATATTGGTTATCAGCTAATCTCTTTTATCATTATTGTTTAATTGGTGGGATATTTGTTTTAAGGTATTATGAGTTTAAGTTGTGACTGGCACGGACCATTGTTAGGATCAACTAAACGCTGGATTTCCAAAAATATGTGAAATATTTAAAGTTTGCGGCACAGAATCTTTAAAATATGTCCAAGAGTTTTACACACTGGTCTGTTATTGTGGCGACATTTCCACACCCGAAACATGACGCTGAACGAAACGAACTGTGATTGGTTGTTTGACATGTTAGTCAAATGGCCTCATGGGCGGACCTTGGCCAATGAAAGCTGCCATGAATACCAGACCTTCAGTCTGAAGGTCTGGCTACGCGAGACTAGTTATCAGATGATATTAGAGATTTTTGGTAACACTTTACAATAAAGTTCCATTAATTAACATTAGTTAATGTTTTAACTTACAATGAGCAATAAATTCTACCTGGTCTCATGGCATAAATGTACCTGGGTGCACTTTTTAGCGAGACGCGAAATACGTACCAATAAGTACATCACTGCAGTTTCCAAAATAAATGAACACTAGAGGCAGTAAAACTCAGACACCCTTTATTCCTTTTTACAGAGTTTTGATTAATAAAGCATAATTTTTGTACAATTACTTGAAGAAAATCATGTTATGATTTCAAAACAATATTAATATGCTGGAAGATTTGAAAACTGATGCTTTTGAATGTTAGCATAGCACATATCCAGCTTCATATCTATGGGTTTTCATAGATGATATTCGGTAGCTCACAGAGTACGGAGACATATTTGAGAGGCGAGGAGCTCTTGTTCGAATCAGTGTAACCACGGTTCGACAAAGCGGTTCAAATCTGCATATAAGAGAGTTCAAATGGCACGGTTGCTTCAGCAAATGCATTTTTATAGTTTTGCATTTGTTAACACTATCGGGTAGGTTTACGGTTGGGTTTGGTGTAGGGCATATTTCCAATACGATAGAGCATGAACTTTTAGTGACAGTCCCCAGATATTTGAATTCTGAACCGCCGTAATACGTACCAGAGGCAACATAATACAAACGCAGCAGATTTTTGAATTCTGAACCGCCGTAAAAACGGTGAGGCACGTATTTTTATTAGACCAGGTTGATTAAATTTGCTATAGCATTTATTCATTCTTTCTTAATGTTAGTTAATAAAAATTGTAATTGTTCATTCTTAGTTTATGTTAGTTTAAAATACAGCTTTGTATTTTTTGTTGAAATTGTTGACATGTTAAAATTAACATTTACTGTAATGTTAGTAAACATTAAAAAAGTTCAATTTCAGACTATATATTAATAGTCCAGGATTAAACATACAGTAGAAATGCATTTTATTTCACCTTATCATGGCTAAAAACTGTATTTTGTACAGAGCAGCCTGTCCAGCAGGGTTTTGTGCTTTATTTAATGTGAATCACAGTGTTCAGGGAGAAAACAAAAGTCAGCATGTGTTTTCTTATGATGAAGAGATGGTGTGTTGGTATATATTTTGTTTTGAGTAAGTTAGGAGATATAGCCAATGATTAAAGCAAATGTTAGCATATATTTTCTTATGAACAGCAGCTGGTGCAGAGATATATATATATATATATATATATATATATATATATATATATATATATATATATATATATTCTGAAGTCCATATATCCCCTCTTAAAGCTGGTGTGTTTTATATTTAAATACTCCTATGCTGTGTTAACACTGATAGGCAACTAAAAGTAAGCCATTCATAGGTTGATTTCCAAAGTAAAAAAAAAAAAAAAAAAAAAACCAAAGAAAAAAATAGTGGCCATGTGGTGCTTTCAGATATTATTATTTTTTTTATTTTTTTTTTATTTTTTTATTTTTTTGTGCACTTCTGTTTAGTTCCCCAGAAACTGCAGTTCACATTTAATCAAATGGAAACTTTGCTATGTCAGATTTTTCTCCTTAAAGACTTCCACCATGGCAGCATGAAAACTGATCTGTCCAAGTAAGGACATCAGATCCATGGCTCATCCAAGAGGAGAACCTGTTCCACCACTTTTAGACCTTCATTAAATGGCCATTCTGAGGGCTATACAGGTAATTGAGATTGTGCTGATCACAAGCTAAAAAAAGAGGCTGAAGCTGTCCAAGTCTCCTGGAATTGAAGCCTGACATTGGAGACAATTGGAGGCAATACAAGGTATGCTGGACTTCTTTTACTTACTAACTGGGTAGCTGTAAGCGTGGTTTGTGCTGCAGTATGGATGGATGTACTGATACTGTCACCTAGTCTGCCTCATTCTGTGAGGAAATCTGTCTGCCCAAGTAAGCAGTCATCAACAATAATAAGTCCTCTCTCCGGAGATTTGACAGGGCTCAGAAAAGCAAGGAAGTGGTCTACAAATCAGTAAGCAGAATGGAGGACGAGGAAACTAAATTGAACAAGGATGTACTGTCTGCAAAGAGGGATTGCAAGGAGCAGCTGGACCATGACTATACAAACAACAGCAGTGTGAACATCTCAACAAATAGTCAGCAGGTAGTTCAGAGGCTAAATTATTTCTTAAAAAATAAAAAGTAAAGGAGATCATGATCCGCACTCACGAAAGCAGTCTTGTTTATTCGTTTTATTTTACATTCAGCTTTTCCCATCAACAATGAATGTAAAATAAATCGAAATAAAAAGACTGTTTTCGTGAGTGCGGATCATGATCTCCTATACTAAGTAATTCAACAGACTGACGCACCAAAATAAAAAGATTAAGTAATGGAAGAGTGCGGAACAACCTGCGTTGTAGAACTGCATTCTTAAAAAATAAAAAAGAAACCGCAAATGGATGAATGAATTAAATGACAAGGACGCAAATACAAATCAAATGTACCTGTACCATGATGGTGGTCAGACTGCATGTGCAACAGTTTGAGAAAAATCCTAAAAAGGGTAAATAAACAATAGATAATAATTACTCATGTTTTTGAATGTATTTCTCTTGTGTTTGATGCTGTTAACCAGTCAGTCACAATGATCTTTGACCGTGATGACCAAAACTATCTTCATTCTATATAAAGCAATAAATGTTGATATCTATCTTATTAGTCTTAATATGCGTTTATTTTAACTTGCTGGATATTTTATTTTATTAATGGATAAACCAAATTATATTTAATTTTAGTTGTAGTTTTGTTATTGTGTTTATGTGTTTATTACTGTTTAACTCTTAAACTACAATACCACACTTGAAGTTTTACCGCATAAACCCACCTTGAAGACATGACATTTTTTTTATAAAAAATAGCATCTGAGTTACAAACTTATTACTTTTAGTATTTATTTTTTTTTTCACTTTAATTTAGTTACATTTGGAATCAGTTACTAGGAAACAATAGAAATACAAAAAGAAGAAAATCAACTCTTTGTCTTAAATTTTGGGAGTTTTTGAGGAACAAGTCGAAAGGAAAATAATATAAATTAGTTTCTTTTCTCAGTGGATGTTAACCAAGGCTTGGCTGGGTTTTAGACTGGCAGCTAGAAGCCAGTTGAACTGTGTACAATCTCTTGACATCCAATTGCTGACCACTGACATTAATAATTGGTTGGTATGATCAATACCAACTGTCCCTACAACTTGCAACATTTTATACACTTGAGTTGCACTGGAGTTCTTACAAAAGCAGAATACTTTGCAGTAATTGGTATAGTTTGAATATCTATATTTTTTGGAATTTTTTGTTGAAATGGGTTTTTTTAGTCTTGTCAGCTGATGTGCTCTATTCTTGAAAAGTGCTTGACCTGGCTGGCTCTGGAGTGTCACTGTGCCTTGAAGGATACAGCCAGAGGTTAGAGTGCCCAGGACTCAGGCGTCAAGCCTTGTGGCAAATTTGAGGCTTTTGAGCAAATCAAATCCACCAGCAGACAGTCAGAGACAGCAGAGTTTGACCTATGACACCACACTGAGGAACAGCTATAAATGTGGGCTATTTCATTTTAGAAGTCTTCACTCAGCCGGCAATATGAATTCAGACCCATGTTTTTTTTTTTTTTTTTTTTTTTTTTGTGGTTGTTAAATAAGTACAATTAGCGCAGTTTTCACAAATAAGCTGTCAAATCTGCACTAACAGAAAGTGATTACAATGCTACATGTCTAATACACGTAATGAGCTTTCCAAATAATTCATAACTTGGCTGTCTCTTGCAATTACAGAACAGTTGATGTTGATTTCCTTATGTAATGTGATTTTTTATTTATTTATTTATTTTCATGTCTTTTCTGCAATTTCTTGCATGCTGGATGTTTTACTATGCCAGCTACAGTATATGAGATGGAGATAACAAATAACAATTTACCCTTACCTCCACAGGTTTAGTACATGATTGGAAATGTTAAAAAATACTGTATGTGAAAAAAAAAATGGTGTCTGTAAGATTTTTTTGTTTTTTAAAAAGGAGTTTCTCATGCTCACCAAAGATGCATTTATTTGGTGTAACATACAGTAAAAAGTAATATTGTTAAATAGTATTGCAATTTAAAATAAGTTTTTTCTATTTTAAAATATTTTAAAATGTAATTGCTTCCTGTGATAGCAAAGCTGGATTTTCATTTTTCTCATATGATGATTTGGTGCTTAAGAAACATTTTTATGACCGTTATTGTCGAAACCGTGATCCATTTTTTTTTAAATAGATTTATTCATTTATTTGAAAATATTTTTTTTCTTTACTGTCTAAGTCTTTACTGTCACCTTTGATCTATTTAATACATCCTTGGTGTATAAAAGTAACAACCTTACTGATTTCAAACATGAATGGTAGTGTAAATGCCTTATGGTTGTCAATTCATTTTGCCCTTCTTTATTGCATTACCTATTAAGCTGCGAACAGGCTAAACTATTCAAGTGTCATTAAGACATTGTTTTCTCAGCCTGACGTTGGAGTGCTAGGTAATGGTAGTGTAGAGGGCCAAGGGAAGGCGGACCCGCGCGTACCGCCGCCGCAGGGCCGCGGCGTTAACTTCAGTCAGTCAAGTGTTAAAATCCTTCGCGAAACTACCACCAGGTGGCGCAAAGGACGGATTGCGAACTGAATGTAATTGTAAAATGAGATAAAAGGTGGAGGTAAAACAACAATAACATTATGATATAACATTGTACCAGCTTTAAAAAAAACCATTAAAAAATGTACAGTGAGTTAATTTCAAAATGTAGGATAGTCTTAGGCTACAGTCTACTCATCAAAAATTAAAAGAAGACCTTTACACAAAGGATCTTATGCTTGCTATTGTTATTAAACAGTCATTAAATATAAGGCCTATATATACGGATAAAAAGCTAAATGTTTTCATTTCGGTTCATTCTTGGTTTAAAAAAAAAAATCCTTCAGGTTCCATTTGCAGATAGAAAGGAGAACGGTCCAGCATTTAGCAATAATTATGATTCATTCTGTTATTATTCTTGATTTTTCAAACTGCTAACACTTTGCATTTTTGAATTATGCCTTTACTGTGTGACCAGAAAATTTTTGTATTTTCTGTTTCAGCTGTTTGATCGCGCTGGTGCCTCGCGCACATTCATTGGAAACAGTAGCCGTTCACCGTGCCATTCGGCGCGAGCAGCGGTCCACTTTGGCATATTTTTGTTAATTATGATTTTTAATTTTTTTCCCCGTCGATACTGAAACACGCGTGAACTACAAAGCCTATTTTTCCTAATGAATAATAGTTAAGCTTGAAATAGGCAACATCACGAATATGAAAACGTTTGGATTTCTCCCGAATGAGAGCCCAACCTATGGTTCGCTTTATATTATTATTCATTTTTTTTGTTTGTTTGTTTATAGCTAAGCCTATATTATTATACTGCAATTTTATTTATCCATTAGAATTATATATTTGTAATTATTGTTCTGTTCTGATAAATTTGTTAAATTTAAAGGATTTTGTTGTTAAGTGAAGAGAACTAAAAATATCCTGTTGGCACATTATAACATTATTAGGCCAGCCGTTATTATTTCTGAATGTAATAAAATGCAACTCATACATGACTTATATATTCTTATATATATACTTATATATTTTTTCCTCTCACAAACTTAATTTATTTTTTTAGCCTGTTTTAAAAATAAATAAATAAATAAATAAAATAACATGCAGCAAACGAAAATATGTGATTAATCGGTTAAAATTTGTTACTGTGGGGTAATTATAATTATTATATACTTAGGAACAGAGTCTGGGCCTAATCTAGGCTATCCAGGGTTTTTTAATTTTTTTTTTAATTTTCATTGCATCTGAAAATGACTTTTGTGCAGCACATTCACGCTCAACCTGCCTCGCGCGTTGCTCAGCTGCGGACGATTTAAAAATGTTTGATATAAAGGTTGCTGTCCCAATTTTATACAGGAATTGTTCATTTAAAAAAAAAAAATCGAATTATATTGTTTAGTTCTTATTATATTGTTAACACAAGTTAATTTAGGCTATTTAACATGCACTGTGACATTTTTACCCTTTTTAACTTATAAACTCCTTGAGATTTTAAAGTCAGTTTAATAGTATTAAAGTTCAAGTTTTTTAAAAAAGGTTTTAAATGCTTAAATTATTTCTATGAATTAATAATATGTTATCAGGTTTTAATTGCTTAAATTATTTCTATGAATTAATAATATGTTATCATGTTTATTCTTGTAGAAAATAAATGTTTTATTCTTTAAGAAAATAAGGGAAAAAATAAGGGACGATCCAAATATTATTCATATTTGTTTTGCTTCACCTATTTATGTAAGCTACAATTATTCTAAAAAAAAAAAACAAACAAACAAAAAAATTTCAACATAATGTAATTAAAGGTGCCATCGGCCTGAGTAAATTTGACCATTATAGAATTGTGACTTTAAAGGTTAGTGATTTAGGAGGTGAAAATACTGTGAAATTACAAATGTTATGGGATTTTAAAGCATAACTGAAGGGCTATGAAACGTTAGCCCAGTGGTTCTCAACCTTTTTTTCAAGTCTCGCGGCTGCACGCATATCATTTACATATTACGTTATCAATACAAACCAACCTGATTTATAATATTATAGCCTAAATATTATGATATTTAATCGATTACATTCATTGAAATAAATTAATAATTCTATTCTTCTCCCCATAAATAAAACACCTGATGCTGTCGGGAGCTGACCAATTTTGTGAAATTCGGCTCGAAAGGAGTAACAGCACAATGAAGTTGCGATTGTAAGTTGCAGTCTGTAAGACGCGCACGGGAGCATGACTTGACGCGCGACATTGCAGAAAATGTGCGTTCACAAATGTAGCCTATGTTGATCCAAATATGGAAAGCACTTTCGAATTTAATAATATGAGGTTCTCTCCAGAGATGTTTTGCCACATTTCTGCAATTAAGGATGATTGCTGCGTAGTATGGGTGTTTCTATTTGCCTGAACTTCTTCAAGTGAGTTACTGCGCAAACCGAAAATCCAGCACTCTCCTTCACTGCTGATACTGTGACTATTCTTGTTTGTATGTGTTCATTTGCTGGCATTTCCACACTTCTTTTTTACTCCCTTAAAAACAAATTTGTCAATTCTGATGCTCAATTTTACGAACTAATGGCTGTTGATGACTATTTGAATTGAATTCTGCCAAATTGCGCGCTTGTATGTGTTCATAAAATGCGGAACGTAGGTCTGCTCATGTCTGAAAATAATATATGAAAACAAAATAATTTTACATATAAACATTAGGCTATAGCTTATATTTTTTTTAGTACATTTTTAAATGAATGTAAAAACTAAAATGAATTGTAAAACTGAAAGTTATTTTTTTTAATTGTGTTCAGCATGGTGGGCCGCATTTGAATTCGTGACGGGCCGCGGGTTGAGAACCGCTGCGTTAGCCAATAAAGCATTTTTTTAAACAATGGCACTTAAAGTTTTTAACTAAAATATTATTTCAACCATATAGCCTGTGAATAAACAAAATGCATACTTTTCAATGAAAGAACACTGAGAGTTTTGCTTCTGGTGTTTGGATTTGTACTTCAATAATGAGCTCCAAGTTTAGGAATAGCCAACACAGTTTTTTTATTTCTCTCTCTCTCTCTCTCTCTCTCTCTCTCTCTCTCTCTCTCTTTAACTCTCTATTTAATTAACAGCATTAACTTACAATGAAATACATCTTCCTTCAGGTAGACTGAATGTTTTTCTGTTTGCTAAATGTTGGGCTCATGATCAGTAAGTTGTATTCGCTCAAACTGATTTAGTTAAATCAAAATTTGCGGACTTTGAAGCTGGGCGCAGTTAGCGCGAGTCACGCGCACTGTGAAGCGGGAGCAGCTGATGGAGGACCCCGCTTGGTCTTAAAGCCTTCCGCAAACGCTACGTTCACAAATAACAATGATTTTCGTTAAATAATGATTAATTATCAATTGATAATTTGTTATTATTATGGTCTTGTGAAAACAATAATATGGGCTGCGGGAAAATACTGAATAAAAAGAGTAAGGCTGCTGTGAGTGCAGGCATGTTTCAACACAGTAACATGAGAACACAGCGTTCCTCACAGCCAAAAAACAGACCGAATTCAGTTCAGCTGGAGGGGGTTGGGGTAATTATGTATAGCTTGTGGGGGTCGAGATAAAGGTGTGAATCTCTTGGTCTTTCATATGGACAGTATCTTATGAGGGTATCAAACTTGCAGAACAGGTTTAGATAGGACTGGTCATTTTGGTTTTTTGGGCAACTTTGAAGAAAGGTTTTGATCCACTTCAAATGTTGACTAATGTATAGCAATATAGTTTATTAGTTATTATAACTTCAGAGGAAGTTGCCTTAACTCAATAAAATAAATAAATAAATTCACAAACGACATCCAGACCAGTCCAGACATCAGTATGATCCGTCTATGATGTTTTATAGGCTTTTTTAGATTTGGGAATACACATGCGTTACAGACATGACAAAAAAACTTTTTGGAGACATCATTATTATTATTATTAATTAATTATTTATTTTTTTATTTTTTATTTTTTAGCCTATTTACAATGCACAAACCAGAAGCAACAATATCTGCAGAGAAGGGTTGGCCATTCTCAAAAAAAAAAATCAATTTTATTTCAATTTTTCGTTTTTGTGTTTCAGAGGAAAAATCAGTGTTAAGGCATCTCTCCAGACCGTTCTGAAAGAAGAATTTATGCAAACGCGTATAAAATGCTTTAAAAACTTTAACAGAGATGTCTAGAGGCTATTTAATAGATCTGCCTCCCATGTAAGATTTTTCTAGTTACTAGTCGTTCATTTGTCATTATTCAACTAATCGCAGGATTATATAACATTTACATATATAATCCATAATGAGCCTTAATATATTTCGCGCTCAAGCACATGCATTAAGTTTGCCCCAAAGCACAGGCAGAAGTAGCCCAATAATTGTAAAAAAAGGAGACATTTTAATTATTTATTAATAATCAAATGTTTTCTTGTCGGCTGCAAGATGAAATTCACAGTGCTGCCTCTCTCCACATGAACGCGCCTTCACAGATTACACAATGCTTTCGTTCTGAATTGATTCGTTTAAAAGACATTTCAAGCTTTCTGTAGATATATTTCTCATGTATGTGAGACACCACAATTTTAAGTTAATTCATTATCAGGAAAAAAATTCAAGTGATCTAGAGGGCGCCTCCCTGTCCTGCATGCGCATTAATAATTTTCGCACAAGCACTTAAATATGAATAGTTATTCACATTTTGCATATGCATTACAACGTAAATTATTTTTTACATGCAATTATCCAAAATAAAACTAAACAAGATTTGTAGTGAAGATAAAACAAATAAGAATAAATGCTGCGCATGCACTCAGCATCACTCGCGCCGCGCAAATCTTGCACGCAGACATTTTACACACCTGCATTTAAATGCGGCTGCAATTTATTTATTTATTTTTTTTTACTTAAATTCTATGTAAGCAAGTAACGGCGGCTCCCTTTAAAATCACTGAAGTTGTCTATTAATGAAGCTCTTTTTTTTTTTTTTTACATCATTTGCAGTTTGGTGATTATAATGAGAGAACTTGAGTTTAATCGTGAGGACGTTTTATTAATCCGTCCATTCTTTAGAATTTCAATGATTTAGCTAAATCGTGCAGGTTTAATTTATTCGTTTCTTGTTTTAATCAGGCCTAAATAATGGGAACGAAATTATACAGTGCCTCACGTTTTACTAAAAGAAAATAATTTATAAAACAAGCAACAATTTCTTACAGACAAATATATTTTCCCAAGAAGTTGTCTGTCAAAATAAAGGACAGTTAACGAATAACAAAAATGCATGTTGTTTTATTAAAGGAATTTTAAAATATAAATTAAAATATAGGCCTAATATATGAGAATATTGACATTTTGCATATAAATGTAGCCTAGCTCACTAAAATAGGCTACCACTTTTAATGCTCTGATGCAAAGTAAACCACAATTTCTTTTGAATAATATAACACATAATTCATATTATATAAATAATACTGCACACCTATTAAATGTGTCAAATCTAAAAATATGGTGTAATACTTTGTAGCTTAGAGAAAATATAAGCACAGGCTCAGGCACAGGCTTGACATTTATCCTGCTTGAATTCGTTCTAAGAAATGCACATAACTTTATAATTACCAAACTTTCATCTGTGAATATTAAATATTTTTAACTATAGTGTTTTTCTTTCATTTTCCCTTACTGCCAGCCGTCAAATGTAACACATCAGAGAGGCAAAACTGACGTCTATTTGCGAAAATGTGCTTTGATGCGCTTGTTTGAAAACTTGTGATTAAAGCGCCACTCAGCGGTCAAAAGCTGCAAATGCACTTTGCAGACGCCGCGGCGGCGGTACGAGCGGCGGTAGAAGTGACGTTTTGGATGTCTACCTACTGTATGTCATTTGATCATGCTAAATGTTTTTTTGTCACTTTATATTGATTAGGCCAGCATGTTAGGAAACTATTAACGCTGTCTTTCAAAAGGCAGAGGATTGGTGCAATCTCTGCTATGGAACTTAAATTACTGTATATCAAACACATCTGTGAAGTGCGAAGTCTTACCCCAGCCGTTAGCTAATCCAGCTCTTGACCCACTATCCATCATTTCATATGGTGCAAATGGAAAGTGTGGGACTAATATATAGGTAGATCAGGGCCAGGGCCACATAACATCCCAATCACACTCACAACCTCACACACCATTTATCTCTTATCAAACAAACTGAATGTGCCCTAAATATGGAATAAAATGTGGGGAAAAGTGGTTGCTTATTGAGGAACTCCCAGGTGGCCGTGCTTAATGTATAATTATGGCGTGTGGCATGCGGCTTTCATTTTGAAGAGATCACTGGTTTAATTACAGAGCTACCTCTGTTGATAGGAGTGTCTCGGCGTCTGCTGCCGTTGTCAGCTAAAAAACTCTCTGCGATCCCATGTTCAGATACTCCAAATGTCTCAGTAACCTGCCGGTGCTGCTTGTGTTTTTCCTTGCAGAACTATTTTATTTTTATATAATGCAGTTGTATAGTTATTTTGGCTGTGTTGGTGTTGAAATCAAATGTTGAAACATTTGATAGTTTATTTTGTTTTTGTTTGCAGAATTGCGAGATGCAGATGGTAGACATGCAGTTGTGTGTAGAGGTATTCAGTGATGAATCATCCATATCCATCTCATTATTGTGAAGATAGTAAAACGAGGCTGGCAAAAACATTGTAAAGATAGATTTGTACATCATATTTAAACATACAGTATACAAATATGCATTCTATAGAGCTAGCAACTGCCATGTTTTATATGTCACTGTATGGCAGTCATTTTTTTTCTGGGCATATATTAGCACTCATTCGTTAGAGAGATTGATTTGTAGCAGTGTGTTAATTTACAATAAGCTAAAGTCCTTCACAAACAGTCTGTGTGCTGTCTGCGAGCTGATTATCAGCTTAAATTTCATTTGGTTTTTCACACAGAGCTACCATATTAATTCTGAAGACTTGGAATGAGTTTGTTGTTTTTTTTATTCTTATTATTTTTATTTTTATTTTTCTTCTTCTTCTTCTTCGTCTTTGTCTTTATAGCAGTTTAAGAGTATAAATAACCATCTTCTTTTGTTGTAGGGAGAACAGAACCTCTGACATTTTTCCTGAGAGCTGAGATAAATTTTGTGTCATGTTCAATAAAAAAGTAAGATTTCAAGAATATAGTCATATTGTTAAAGGTATATTGTTGCTCTTAATAAGCCTCTTACATTAATACAGTTATAACATTAAGGCTGTGTTGAGGTATTATGAGAATAGAGTTGTCAGCAAGTAACATCAAATGGGCATTCTTTTAAGATGCTTTATATGAAAAACATGGCTATTTCCAAAACAATGACATTGTAATATAAGGTGAAAGACAATACTTTTGCATTTCAAGCATTTTGTCCTCCATTGAAAACAGTAACAAAGAACCGCTATTGATGTGACGTGATGACTTTAATCTCATAACACTAGGACTTAATTCTCATAATATTGACTTTATTCTCATGAAAGGCATATTCTCATTCACATATTCTTGTAATGTTACACCATTTGACATTATAAATTAAATTAAATAATCACTTTTACTTTATTCTTAATGTTATAACTTTATTATTTTTTATTTATTCTAAGTATTACTACTTTAATCATGCAATGTTAGAATTATATTGTGAAGGCTTTGACTTTATTCTCATAATAAGCATAATGAGATTAGCCTAAATCATTAAAACAACTTAATGTTACAACTTGATGCTCATAATTTTAGTCATCCTCCACATTATTATTTCAGTTAATGTTATAAATGTAGTATTGAAATGTTAACTTTATTGCTTTCAATGTTGTTGTTGTTGTTGTTTTTTTTTTTACTTTGTTCTTAATTTTAATTTAATTTTAAATCACCTTTTTAATGTTACAGTTTTATTATCAAAACATCATGACTTTATTTTTGTAAAATGGCTATTATGATATGGTTTTTTTGTCTTTATATTATGTTTTTTTGCTTTTAAAATGGATATTTTGTTAATTTTGTGTTTCACAAAAGAAAGGGGAACAAATACAAGGTTGGAACCACTCGGGGTGAGTAAATGATGACAAACTTTTTGAGTGAACCATTCCTTTAAGCCTTTGTTATTATCATTTAGCACTGTCAATATAAAAAAGTAATGCAAAGATCAAAGCATAAAGACGAGATGAACTGTTTGAAATACATTATTTAGTAGTGGAGGATACTGTAGAGACCACCTCGAGCAGATTTTTGAATAATTGCCCCATAATGGCATTGGCTGTGCTTTTTGATGTCAAAAAAAGATAAATATTTCTCATGCTGGTTCAGAACGCCATCATTAATATCACTATGGCATCAAGAGTGACCTGTGGGAATGTGTTCTGAACAAAGCACTTCCTG
This sequence comes from Cyprinus carpio, assembly GCF_018340385.1. NCBI lineage: Eukaryota > Metazoa > Chordata > Actinopteri > Cypriniformes > Cyprinidae > Cyprinus > Cyprinus carpio. The sequence goes on along the minus strand of NW_024879306.1, from coordinate 1,373,420 downwards.
TGGCATTCCTCTATTTGATTTCCTGCAGTAACCTTGGCAATTGGCTCTTAGGGCCAATTAATTCAGGTCACAGTTTCATCTTATTGGTCCATGCAGCGGAGTACCCAGCCCTGATGCATCCTGAATACCAGCCAGGAAGAAATGATTCTCCGATCCCCTGGCTCCTATTGGCGCCTGCCTGACACCACTCCCAAACTGGGCAAGTTCTCGGTCTGAACCCAATCTCAGCTGTCAGACCAGGGACCTTTCAGCTTCCCTTTTAATTTACCCAGTGTGTCTCTTCCCCAGGAAAAAAGCTTTTTATTCACAACTCAGTCTTTCGTAAGCCATCTGTAAAGCTGTTCGTTTCTATTTGCGTCTCATGGCGATAGGTTATAAGAAGACGTCGGCATGTGTTTGTATGTGTTTGCATGAAAAAGGGGAGGCTTGTGCTTCTGTGAGCGGCTTGCAGATTACAAAGTAGGCCCACATCCTTTGCAGAGCTCGTGGGCCTTAGTCTGAGAACCTCATTACCTATTCAGGTCACTGTGGGACAACAAAGCTGGTCTGCTCAGAATAAGCTGAATATAGCTGATGCACTAAGGGACGCTCGGCTTATTCAGGTCCTTGATTTCAGCTCCTCCAATAAAGTGGCAGCTTTGATGTCAGGTAGGTAGGCCTAATGGACAACTAATGAGCCATCACATGGTGGCCAGGTATTTTGAATACGTGTCTGATCTTAGTATTAAAAGGCCTGCGTGTCTCCATATTGAGATGTATGCGGCTTGGGGCACTGTGAGATGAAAGATGAAAATGGCTGATTATTTGAATGATTTTCAAGGCTACATCAAGCCATACATGCAGTGTTGTTGGTGGTTGTTTTTTTTATTATTTTATTTTGTTTTTTACGCATTTCCACAGAAGATTACTTGATGCTTTGGAAAGCTCCGTATATGTCGCATAATACTCATGCAAGGTCATTTAAAGAGTTGCTTAGCAATGCCCCTCACTTCATAAACACTGTAATTTTCCAACCGTTTACGTGCCAGTCTACCCGAAGTCCTACATTTTTGAGCTCTACAAAGAGTGCATATTGGTGGTTGAGTAATTCTTTTCAAATATACATATAGTTTTAGACGGCAACTGAATAGTATGTCCAGAGCGGCATGATTGCTTTCACTCTAACTTTTAATGTACCAGAGCCCCTTCACCCTGGAGACCATCCTTTGTAGGCGGGTGAGAGTTGAGAGTAGACGTATTATAATGCAATACAAATTTGTGAATTAGAGCCGATTTGAAGCCGCTCGCCTGTCGCCTCTTTCTGTTGTGTTATTATATAAGGTTATAGGGTTTATAGCACAGACCGGGCGTGTTTTTTGGCATTTTTTTTATGATTTGGTAATGATGTGTAGGATGATTTCTGGTGTGTTTGTTGTTTCGTTTTTGCTTTTTCTTTGAGTGTTTAGAGCAGGACACACTCACAGTTCCCTTTAAAAGCAGTTGTGACCCCTACTTACCATGTGCTGCCTGCTTTTCAGCTCGTTCAAACACAATAAATGGGTTTCTGTTGTTACAAATCAAAAGAGCTGATATGAAAGGGTTGTGTAAAATTTTTATCGGTGTTAGGATGAGTAAGAAACGTTCTTGCCACAAGGCTGTTTTCTTAATTTGCTGTATGTGTGTACAAGGACTGCATTTATTTTATATAAATGACAGTGAAACAATAATGTTGCAAAATATTATTGCAATTTGAATGACTTATCTTTTTTCTATGTATTCCTGTGTTGTTGGCAGTCATTACTCCAGTCTTCAGCGTCACATGATCCTTCAGAAATCATTCTAATATGTTGATTTGATGCTCAAAATACATTTATTTTTATTATCAATGTGGAAAACAGTTGTGCTGCTTAATATTTTTGAGGAAACCATGATTTATTAATTTTTAGGATTTTTTTTTTTTTTTTTTTTTTTTTTTTTGAAGAATAGGAAGCTGAAACCTGTTAAATGGTTAATGGTAAGTTCCCCTACTATATACAGTGAAAAACTGTATTGGACATAACATATTGAATGCCGTTTTAGAAAGTGGAAAAAGTGGGAAAAGAATGTATAATTTACAGCGAACAACCATAAATTGACATTCCCAGATTGCCCTGCATTACATTTCAAATTTGATGTGTTTTTTTTTTTTGTTTGTTGTTGAAATAACTGTTTCTTCTTCTTTTCTTTCTTTCTTTTTTTTTTTTTTTGTTCATTAGGTTTATATGTTACATCTAATGTTTTTGAATGAATGTTTATTGCATTATTTCATTACTGATAGTGTTTAGTGTTTGTGCGAATGACACTGTGCACCTTCTATATCTGTTAATATTTAAAAGCTGCTTGTGATGGGCTTTGGTACATCATGCGACCTTCTCACCACCACCTGCTTTTGGTTGTCAGTGTATTACAAAGGTACAAAACAGATTTCAGTACTTCAGTAGGTTGGTATATTAACATTATATCAGTTAATGAAATAATGGTATTTAAATGTAAATTTAGGTTAAAACGGTAAAACCTAAAATGTTGTTGCCATATTTTTTTTTTTTTTTTTTTACCAAATTTGTTTTTACAGTGAATATTTACAAATTAACAGCCACAATCTATTTTTTGTTTTCCTTGTTTTAGTTGAATTGTGTCCACCAATTAAGAATTTGTTTTCACGACTTTTTCTCACCGTTAATTTGTTCTGTTGTTTTAGTAAACCTTGGTCACATTGTATTAATTCGTGCCCTCATTTTAATTAAATCAAAACGAGGGGACAAATTGTTACAACATGCATGATTTACCAGCACAAGGGAATTAATACTTAATTCACAGGAATGTAATCCTCATGTAATATACATACATACATACATATATATATATATATATATACATACATATATATATATATATATATATATATTGCATGTCATTTGAGCGGCTTTGTAATTTATTTATATATTTATTTATGCAGTGCGACTTTCATGGTATCTTCCCATATATTGTATATATCTTTTGAGGAGCTTTTAAATATATGTAAATCTTTTTTTGTTTGACAATCACTGATGTGTTGGTTTCTTTTGTGTGGAGCCCATGAGAAGAAAACAGTCAACTTCATCCCCAGTGTTTGTCTGTTTGACTTAGTCTTCATTGATGCTAAATGCAGCTCACATAGGGCACCGCACACCTGTTGCCTGTTTTGTTAAAATAACAAAAATTAATATTAATGTCACAGGGGAATGTATTCTGTCCTTACAGAGGGGGGAGCCAAGAAAAATGCCGAAAGCGGTAATGCACGACATTGTTAGTGGTAAGCTAGATTCAGATTAAGTCAAGATTTAAATGTTAAGTTGGAATTCAAATAGACGTATGTTTACAAACGTTTTTGTGCAAAAAACAAAAACAAAAAACATTTTAATTATGCACCCCATTCCAATGTCTCATTTTGCAGCACAGCTTTCACATTTTTTATTAAAGGTATCCATAAAACTACCCAGGAAAATGTTTCATATGCTGAATATAACTGTTTTTTATATTTAGGAACATAAAAATCTTAAAAATTCATATACCTTTTTTTCAGATTTGATTCATTACAGATTTTCTAAATTTCAAATGTGCATCATTGTTCTCGTGTGCGTCTCTTGACCACAGGCATTTGTATATGATGTATGCTTTTTAAGTACTGCACATGATTACACAAGGAAAATTTCTGCAGTTTTTTAGATCCAGCAGCGGCACAACTTAACTCATTCCCCAAACAATTTCCTCATTTCCCACTAGTGCTTTACAGATTCTGTAGGCGTCAATGCAGGCTTGATATGAACCTGATTGCCATTACATGATTGAGATGGTGATTCTGAAGCAACTTGTATTGACTGATCCATTGAAGAGGCGCAGATCTGTGAAAACGCTTTGATGCTTTGCCTTTGTGAATCTGGCAACAGTTTGCTGGTGTTAGAGCTGTACTGTGTGAATATAGATGAGTCTCTGATCCCATTATCTAACCAGTTTAACTTGGAAATCCCCTTGGCTAAGTAATCGCTTTTGAAAAGCCTTTAAATATGAATGAGCTGTTTGTCTTGCTGTAAGGGTTACAGTTGGGTGGATGAAATGATAATCAATGTTTTAATGGTGAAAGGCAATGCTGAAATTAGTGATAATAAAGAATTGATGAGTAGAATTGTTACAACAAGGAAAATGTATGATTGTGATATTGTATAATAGAAAAATCGCATTGATCAAAGGGTGGCTTGGCTTTGTCTTTGCCTACTGCACATCGAGAGAGAGAGAGAGAGAGAGAGAGAGAGAGAGAGAGAGAGAGAGAGAGAGAGAGGGCTATTACCTGAAGAATTCAAATAAAATTTTCACTCAAATCAAATTTATTTGTTTTTATTTGTTTGTTTTTTGCTCTATTACTCTAACAACTCATACATTTATTATTGCTTAATATTATTTAGATATGTAAATGCCACATTTACATATCTATACATGGACAAGTGTCAGTTTGACTCAAGATTATCTCAGACCTCCTATCAATTCACCATCAGTTATAAAAAAAAAATAAAAAAATAAAACACTCATTACTCTCATAGGAGCTGATTCACAGAGGAAATTGGAGGTCAAATTAAAATGGTTTCCTCATTGTCTATTTAAAGACAGAGAAGAATAGATTCATAAAATTGTAAGGGACCTTTATATTCCCTGTGGAAAAAACATTCCTCCATTGTCTTTGAACAAAGTTCATAAAGCTTCAATTAAGTGTAAGGTTTCAAGTTGTGCCTCATCCTATTTCCTTTTAGTTTTCAAGGTAGTTTGGAATCCTCTGAGATTCTTTCTCCTTGTTAATAAAGCATATCATTTTACAATATGCTTTATAATATAATAAAGCCAAGGCTTCCATTCTACTGCATGTTTGATGTTTGATTGAGTTATCATTTTCATTTGGACTTGACTATTTATTTCTTATATGTTTTTTTAGGATTGACCTGAATGAGATGCAGTGAAATTTTCCACCAGTTTACTGTGTGTGTGCTTTTTTACAGCATGGCTACTTTCCTCCACTAAATCCCCTCCTTTCTGCTCATCCAACCGGCTGGAAATCTTCTAAACACCAGCACAATGGGACTGCGGTGATGGCAGGCTGTTTAATAGGAGCTGATCCCCAGCTGTTTAAATATGCAGTCTGTTTTACAGCGGAAACTTTGCAAGCTTCTTAATTGATAGACTTTTTTTGAAAGCACTACGGCTGTGTAGCACTGCAAGGTGAGATGGGCTGGAATGCCATTGTTCTCTTTACAAATTGGTGGTCTTAAATGGAGACCACCATGTTTTAAACATTGTCTCTAGGACAATCAGCAACTCGCTGGATTGCACCACCCTAAAGAGGTTTCAAGGAAACAGGCCGTAATGTGTGCGTTTAAAGCCCTATGGTCAACAGTGTTCTCAAACATAAGGGTTTATTTGGTTTGTCTGTTTTATTGCCTTTGGATCCAGGTTTTCCCATTCACTCTTTTTTTTGTTGTTTATTTTTGGCACTTTGTTTCCCTCCCCCCAGGGCCACCACCCTCTTTCTCGCTCTCTGTTTTTTTTTTCTTTGTCGCTAAACCCTCAGTCACAACCCTCTTCTTTCACTTTCTATAAAGCTCACTGTCTTCTCTTCTTTCTTCTCAGTTATTGCTTACTTTGTTTCATTGTATTTGGTGGTGTCAGGTTTCTCCATGAGAAGTTTATTGCTGCCATATAAGATGTATTTGTCTCACTTGGAGGGTCAATATGAGTAGATGATGGAAGGGCTGTTTATAATGAAATGTGAGTGGGTAGCGTTGCAAGGACAGTAGACACATTCTCCTGCTCAGCCAGCTGTGCACCTGCATTGTGCAAAGAAATGAGAGCAATGCAGGATGGAGGGAGTCAGAGAAGATAGGGTGGGTGGTGAGATTTGTGGGAAAGAGACACAGGCAAAATGTTTGAAATATCATATTTGAGAAATGTTCCATAGGGAGGTCAGATAAGCTCAGCATTTTGCCATTGCTTCAAAGTGCTGTTTAACCACACTGACCAAATTGGCATGACTGAAATTAAAAATGAATGGTGTGGGTGAATAAGGTTTTAACTAGGTTCAGAATGCTAAAAGTGTACTCAATGTTTTTATTTTGTTTTAGAGGGGGGAAAAAAATGAGAAATAAAATTTTAAATTAAATTAGACAATTTCCATCTCAGAAAAAAAGGTTGCAAATTTATGTTTCATATTTTTACTATGTATTTCATGCTATAACAAATCTCACAAATTGTTATTGCTTTGTGACTTCACACAGTTGCAACTTTGTATCTACCAATTGTGGTTTTATATCTCAATGTGGTTTTAAATTTTCTGTCTTGCAGGGTCACTAAATCTCACAAAATTCAATTTTGTTTCTCATAATTGCGCCTTTGTCTCGCAATGGGACTTTAAATCTCACAAACTGTCATTTTATTTAAATTATGATAGTTATCGTAAGTGCAGCATAGCTATAGCTATCAATTTGACTTTAAATCACACAATTGCAATATTTTTCTCCTAATTGTGGTTTTATATCTCTATAAATCTAAATTTTGCAATTGTATTTTTTTTCTCACAGTTGCAACTTTCATATCTCACAGTGAGACTTCATTTTAAACTTTATATAAGTACTTTTTAACAACAACAACAAAAAAAAAAACTGTTTTATTCTGCATCCATGTCACATGTGTCAGTAAAACTCCAAGCTAACAAACAGCCTTATGTGCACCATAAATGCTGAGAGCATCAATTTATTGCACGGCAGTTTAGCACAAAGACCGAAAAACTGAAAAGCTGCTTGCATAGGTTTTGATTGGCTAGATAATGCTGCAGTTATCTAAGGCTGTGATCTGCCCTGGACACTGCTCCATGCCTCTCTGATTAAACCACAGCTCCGAATGGCATCATTAATGTCCCTCAGCATGTCCACTTTGTGGAAAATGGACATTGCAATTGGTGGTTCAGCTTTGCTTGTAAATTTGAAGGCAATCAGGAAAAGGAGCATGCGTTTGCGTGTCCCCTCAACCTTGATCAGGTCAATAAAGCTCCTGCAGTGGATGATATAAGCTCTTTGATGGGCAATGAGGTAATGAGAGAGCTTTAGATGCAGAGTTGAAGAAAATTAATCTGACCTGATAGAATTGAAAGGGAAATGAAACAGCTAAATATCACCCAATAGAAAGACCAAGATTATATCTCTTACAAATGAAATGTCACTGACAGTACTTCATTCAGACGTCCTCACCTGATGATCCATCAAAACCATCACTCACCATTTTTCCCCACTTTCTCTTATCCTCATGCACTTCCAAGTTCTTACTGCAACTATCTGAAACTTTGTCCAAGGGAAATGGGCATAGGGGTGACCTATAAATCCTTCATGGCTCACACAAGTCCAATCAATTGCCTGATGTCTTCTAGCCACTCCTGAGAGTTAAGGTCACAAAGTTGCATGTCCCCGAAGCTCCCGTCTTCGTCTCACTCTGATTCTCCTGGCACTTTTCCCCAAAATCTGGCACACTGCCTGACTGCTTCGGACCCTCTTTCTCTGACTCTGACTATCAAAACAACAGTCATTAGGCAAATTTGCTTTGGTGCAAGATTATGTTAATTATCGCCAAATTATCACTTCATTAAAGCGGGCAGAGATAAATTATCTTTTTGATGAAATGGTTGCAGAATGGGAAAATAATGATCCGACTAAAATAAATAAATAAATGCAGTCTTGCACAAACAAAATAAATAACTAATCAGGGGGAGCAGGCTGCAAGCCGTTCTCTCGCAGCACAATGGGATGTGACAGAATGAGTTTTGTAGAAAGAGCCGAGACCACCCATTCCTTCCAGAAGTCTGCGTGTACGGCTTTCTATAGTGGGACCCATACACTTTTCTAATTGAGGTATACATTAATCATTCCAAATACCAATTATAATGAAGGCCTTCATCAGCCTCGCACAGCACCCTTTGTTTCCAAAACAAAGTGTGCTGCTCCAAGGAAAGACTGTGGTATAATTTTGTAGATTGATGTCTCCATAATAATCATTATTATTGTAGGTATTATCCTCATGACAAATTTTGCTCTACTTCTTTTGGGGCGAATGCAATTATGTTTGAATGCCACCACTGCTGAAAACACGGCAGAGGAGGCATTCAGACTTGTTCTGAGATGCCGTAGCCTACCACATTATACCTGAATGTGTGTCAGAGGAGATTATAACGCTGCAGCCAGTGCCCAAGTACAGTATGTTCTAACTCTGGTCTGAGAACGGTGGAAAGATTGGATTGCCATGGCAACATCAGCAGGACACCTCATTCCCTGTTGCTGGCCTGTGGTTGGTGGCACATAAAAACAGATGGAATGGGTTTGGCTTCAGAGAGCATACGCTTAGATTGGTGAAGTCTCTATGCTCATGTTAGGCTTTTGTCCTTAATCCAAGGAGGCGTGAATAGTTCATTGTCGCCTAAGTACAATTAGTATTCTTACCGTATTTACTGTATATACTTTTTTAATGCCTTACTAGACTCAAGTTTTGTGCTAGTGAATTTTCATCACCTCTCTTTTTGGGTTTCTGTAAGAATAGTTTGTATATATCAGTGCTGTTGATTGATTAAAAATAACTAATTAATCGCAAATTACCATAGTTTCACATAGAATCTCCAAACTAATGTAGACGCAATTGCCATCTATAGATGGTATATTTTGGTATATTTTAAAAATGCGTTTAATGCCATCTTTTTGCTAAGTATCCTATTATTAATGAAGACCAACAGACCTATCATTGATACCAGTAATTCTAATGATGTCTCTGTTAAATGCATTTTACCCTCGCTTTTAGCCATCATAAATTGTAAGCGCATAAACTATACATTGAATTGAGATTAATCTTTATTAAAGCTACAAAACTCAATCAGCAAGCAGAGAAGTAAGTGATTTGTCTTTTTCTTTTGTTCTTTTTTTTTTTTCAGTTATTTTGTTCTTTGGTTTTCATTTTTGACAGACTGCAGCAGGTTTCATTTTAAATGATGCACCTGAGGGTCTGACACACATCTGTTTTTCTCCCAGTTCTTTACGGTCATTTAGGACTTTCCATTCTAATATGATGATCTGGTGCTCAAGAAACATTTTTTTTTAAATATATTGTACATTATTATTAATGTTGAAAACTTTTGTATATAATTTTATAGATACTTTAAAAACAAAGTTCAAAAGAATAGCATTGATTTGAAGTTTTCATAACAATGTAAGAGTCTTTACTGTCACTTTTGATCTATTTAATGTGTCCTTGCTGAATAACAGTATTAATTTATTACTGACTCTTTTGAACAGCAGTTTAAATATAACCAGGAATGGCATAAATGAAAACATTTGACCTTGTTGCAAGAAAGCATTTCAGAAAAAACAAGATTTTTTCAAAAAAGAAAGGTTGCATTTGGCTGTCTTTGCTTATAATGTATTTTCCTGTTGATGTGACCACATTATGCTTATGTTTGGTTTGTTTATTGTGCAAGAAGTTTGATTTAGCTCACCTTCTGTCTGTTAAATCATAATTATGTTAGTGTGCATGTCAAATAACACAAAGCTTTTGCTTCTCAGGCCAGTGTTCCGTTTTCTTTGACATGACAGCATCTTAAATCTAGATTTCTGAGTGGAGGAAGATGAAATAATCTGTTGCCTTTGGCTGAGCTGAATCCAATGCTTTTGCATTTAGATCCCTGTGACTTCATGCCTTTTTGCTTTTCCTTTCCTTCCACTTATCTTTTCTCTTTCAGCCAAGCAAGGAAATTGCTCCTCTCAATCGGTTGCTGTAGTGGCCCAGTGAAATGTATTTCCTGATGCTCCTCTGTCTGAGCAAACTGAAACCCAGTGGCCGTAGATCACATAATCCTCTCAGGGTCCACTGTAATGGCACTGCAGCATTCCACTGAAACTCACTCACTCACTGGTTGCGTCATCTGAATATAGGTATGTCTTCCTGTTCATTTGAAACAAGTTGGATAAAGTTTGGAAGGAGATTGAGCAGGCGTACGCTTCTCGAGCCTCTCCACTGCAGTTATTTACCATCGTCATGAAAGCAATTGTAGGTACCTTATATAACTTCAAGTTAAGTGATGTGAATAAAGGCGCTATAGCAGCAGAGCATTATTGTGATTTCAGTAGCTGTACAGTTCCCGCTTCCCACAAACTGTAGATTGAACCTGCGACCTTTGTGTTGGCGTTTGAGATGTTTTGAATTTAGCATATGATTTGGCCACTGTGATTAAATAAACATCGTAGAGTGGGCTCTCAGTCATTGCGAACTGATGGCAGACTGCATACCCTACAAGGTTATGGAAATGTCCCGGTGGTACGGATTGTTTATGGATTATAGACCTTTGTGGTTCTTCTGCAAGACAGCCACTGATGAAATATTAGACATAGCACAAATAAACATCAGTCTAATGGGAGGCTACATTTTCCATGTACTAGTCGACAACAATACAGCTATAAATGTAATCTACTTTATAATTTGCAACTACCTTCTCTCTTTTTAATGCAGCTCTTCTTCTGATGATCTTCCAAAGTAAGGCTCAAGAGACACAAAATCCAATTTAGTCCTCCTGCTGTACTCTGTACACCTGTCCTCTGAGCTCTGGGCTCATTTTCAGCTTTTTGTTTCCACCTTTAATTAACAACTGAGAAAACAAAGGTAACATGCACCACTAAATAGTGCGATGTCACACAGTTCAGCAGAGACTTCCATCGACCACAATATTACTCTCAAATGGAATCAATCCCATTCTGGCACACTCACTTGTAAAGTACACTAATGCGCTGTGTTATATTATTCATTTATTCATATGGGTTACCATGGAAATGTATTCCTTTTGTTAATTGTCAGTGATTTTGTGTTTACAGTTGCTTTAAATGCATTTTGATTTAAAAGGCATCTCAGATTTTGTGCCAGGAAAAGTCATAACATATTACTTTAGTAGTGCAATTTATTTTGTTATTAACATAATTCAAACTATGCACAAACAAATGTATTATATATGCACACAGTTTAGATGATATTTATTCAGTCTCACTCATGTCATGCTGGTTGATATTAAATAAGGGATAAGATTTTACTTTTAATTGTTAACATTATTTAATCCATCATGTATCATGAACTAACAATCCTGGTTAATATTTATTTATAAAGTTATTAATACATTTTTAAATGTGTTGGATAAGATTTATAAGTATGTTTACCATTAACTTTAATAATAAAAACAGTTATTCATTATTGTTTATAAAGCGGGGGAAATGAAGAAATTAAGGGTGTTACAAATGGTTAGAAAACCAAATTGGGAACCATTAAGTGCCTGCTAACAGGTGCATGTTATTGTCTTGTGCACTCTGGCATCCACAGTTCTTGTCCTTTAATTGCACTAATGTCTGATTGGAAGCTGATTAGTGAATGAGATCTCCATATCCCCATGAATGGCGTTTATTTGCCACAGAGTGTGGAAAGTTTCAGTTTGTGATGAAAAGCTTGTGATTCAGGGACCATTTTATTGAAATGCATGATCTGTAGGAGTCAGAGATGTCTGTTGCTACAGTGGCATGCGAAAGTTTGGGAACCCCTTGCAGATTTTTTTTTTTATTTTTTTTTTTGGTAATGCCTGTACATAAAAGAGGTTTACATTTAGTCCACAAGACAAAAAAATTGCTGAAATTTTTAAAATAACCCCATTCAAAAGTCTGGGAACCAAGGGTTCCCAAACTTTTGAACACAATGGGGTTAAAAATAAAGGTCAAAAAATGCATTTTGTCTTGATGCTATCTTCTCTTGCTTCTGAAGGGCAGTTTGTTATAATTAAGAAAATTCACATCCTTTAACCACCTTAATTCTCTGGAGCATCAGGGGTTTTCCATTCTGCAAGGGGTTTCCAAACTTCCGCATGCCACTGTATAGGTTTGCAGTCATGTATGATATTGTTCAGGCAATTCTCTCACACTGAGCAATTGCAATTGTGAAGGAGGGGGGAAAACATGCATCTAAGATGAGATGGCAAATTTTCTTTCATTCTAGTTTTCAGTTGTTTTTCTCAGTAACATGAATGAGTTTGGCAATCTGTCTTGTAGGTAAAGATTAGACGTCAAACGTCGTCTTCCCAAATAATTAAATGTTTCTTGTCTTTGCAAACTGGCCAAAAGTTTCCCACTGTGTAGATTTACTTGCTTTTTTTGCTGTGCCATGATCATTGCAGGCTATGTCAGGCTATAGCAACATAATCTGCATTTTTTAGTTCGTCCAAAACCAACGTGAGCTGAGCATCAAAGCAAACCGCTTCCTATTGATACTGAACGTTTTCTTTGGATGTAAAACAAAGCTAAAAGACAGCTAAAGGCAAAAAATACTGCATTTGAAGCTGGAACCAGAAAATTAATTCGAAAACAAACCGGACAGAACATATGAATCTTAGTGGGCAAGCCAGTGTTTCATCTGTTTACTCTTTAAATCAGAGAAGGTGTTTGTTTGGCATTGTCGAAATATTCTGTATCCCTGTTGCTTCTTTCAGCTCTCCTACAAATGGATTTCTCTCTTTGAGCTTCCTGGTTTATCGGCAGCAGTTCAGCATTATGATAAAAACTTTGGCTGCAGAGAGCAGAATGCTTTTCCCACTGGTGCGAGACTTCAAGATGTTGAGGAAGAACACAGTGAGTTTACTCTTCTCAGGGCAACAGGGTCACCATAGGGAGATATTTCCTTCCTCTGGAAGTTTATAACAAAATGCTGAAATATTTGCTCAGTATGCTGTGTGTTTTCACTTTGCCATCCAGAAAATGAATGCACTGGGAGAAAATCATTATTTCATTATATCATGCATAACCATTGTAATCTTTATCAAAATGACCAGATGAGTGTTTTGAGCTCTATCATCATGAGGTCTTTAAAAGTCATTGTAGCATGGAGAGCACATTTCAGCATTGTCTGTTTTAATAAACAAATGCAATCAAATACATGTCTCTGTTCTAAAATCTAGTGAGCTGCCTACATATACTGCATTTCAAGGCATCATAGCCACATTCCTGACATTTCTAAAAAGATAGTTCAATTTTGTATAAATAATTTGTTATGCAATTTGTTTATTCAAACAAAGAGATAATGCTATGTTGCAATGCAAAATAATTGTAGAATTTTTTTTTTTTTTAGGTGCAGGTAATCGTTTAATCTAGTCTCGGGATGAGTTAATACTAATCATTCCTTACATAAGATATCCCTGGTGTTCAGCCATTAACACATGCTCCAACACCCTGCCAAAAAACCCTGCGTTGTGATATAAAAATCTCCAAAACAGTGTTGTTTTCATTCGTATTGTAGCACGTACACCCTGGGCTCGTCCTAACCTTGGGCCAACTCAAGACCCAGTCCCCTTGTAATGAACAGGGTAATTAATGAGAAATATAACCAAGCAGTGTGAATTATGTTGGCTTTGTTACCAGTACTATGGCACACAGATGTGTAATAAACCTTGTCTAAAATAAGACCTCTTGCTCAAACATAGAGAGAAAAGCTATTAATACAAGTCATCATGGCTGTAATGACTCATTTGCACAAAGGTCGAGGAAAGAAGGGTTTTTAGAACAAACCTGAAATTTGTAGTACAAATGTTGCGTGTGTGTGTGTGTGTGTGTGTGTGTGTGTGTATATATATATATATATATATATATATATATATATATATATATATATATATATATACATATACATATACATATACATACATATACATATACATTTGATTTCATTTATTTATTTATTTTTAATTATTTCCAAAATATCAATTTTTTTTTTCAGGTAGTCTCAACAAAGATCTTGATTCTAAATAAATAAATAAATATTTTTATTTATTGATTGATTGATTTATAAATAATCGAGTTCTTTGTTGAGACTACCTGGGGGGGGGGGGGGGAAGGGATATTTTGGAAATAAAAAAAAAAAAATGAAATCAAATGAAATGTTATTCTTATTGAATCTATATCTTCTCTGTATGCATACAGCAGCTGTATGTGTAGAGAGATGGTTAAATGAGAAGCCTCTGTGATTTTAGCCAACCTTTGCACATTTCTGATCTTGCTTTAGAGTGCAATCCATCTTGTCGAATTACTGTAATGTTGAAAGAATAGTCTACATTTTTCGGCCCTCTCCATTCTCACTTTTTGGGTTTGTATAAAAGGCTGTTGGCCGAGGAAGAAATGAACACAATAGCTTTGATTCAAATGGAGAAGACAGAAAAAGATTTCTCAGGATCATTCGATCCCTGTCAATACAAAAGCCTCAGGTGCTCTTGTTCTTTTAGTGTGTGATTCTTCTTCTTTGTACAAGGCGGTCTGGCATATCTGCCATCTTATTCTTTTGCTGCTGGGAGAATGTAGTCACCTCTTTTTCTTCTCTCTTCCTTTCAGATTATACCAAAGCTTGTGACATATGTTGGCGGAGTATTTCACAGACATGCAGAAAGTTTAGGTCAACTAATCAACCTCTCCATACTGTACGCCTGCCGGACTAGTGGGAGAGATGCTTCACTTAGATTGGCGTGTAGGATAATGCAGGCTGTGAAAGGCCAGTCTTTAATTTCCAGCTCTTCTATTTGCTCTCTTTTGTCCTCTTGAGAGGGGGCATTGGCAGCTGTTTTCTAGGAGCTTTGGCCCATGTCCTACATGCCCTGGACTGAGAGGAATGGCCTGGGTCAGGTGGTGAGTACGCCAGCTCAAGACTGCCCTCTCTAAAGGCCACTTTCCTCAGACAGCCAAGCCTGAGGGAGTCACAGCTATCAGGGAATTAGGCGTGGTTATGATATTATCTGTCTGCCTTTAGCCCAATTAATGCGTAGTGGCTTCCTCCAGGAGCCACAGTGAATCTGGGCAGCCAGCGGTAAACAAAAAACATTGTGTCATTTCTAATTTGCAATGCTGATTAGGGTTATATTGTGGGGACTACATACAGATGAGGCAGCGTTTGTCAGATTTGTAATGGTAGGTGAGAAATGGAGCAGCTAATCAACCTTATGACTGACGGTAATGATCGACCTCAAGTCCTGTTGGTGTGTAAACAAAGTGCAAATTCCCCTGTGATGCTTCTCTTAATGATGTGCCTGAGCATTTAGCCTCGCTAGAATAACTTCTCACTTCTTTACGTTGCTACAAATAAGTACATATCTGTATAACTCGTATGTCTGGTACATTCAAGAATGTTGTCACTGTAGTAGATAAATCTGGCGCTGTTGATTGGTTTTAATAAAAAATTGGTGAGACAGCTTAAAAAAAAATAAAAATAAAACTTTGCTGTTTATGGGCCCTACAATAAATCCTTTTTAATTGTCAGATTCCTAGTGAAATAGTACACCTACACATCATCCTAAAGAGGGATCATCCAATCAGAAAGTTGCTGTTACTATGGCAATGGGATTAGTTTAGACTCCAGCTGATCTTCCCACACTCTCAACTTTGCAGTTTGTTTGTTTGTTTGTTTGTTCAAAATTCTATTAAAATGTAATAAAATGAAAACAAGCCATTTTTTTCAGTTCTGAATTTTGCATCTTTTGAAAATGCCAATTTGCCTCTAATTCTCTTGCTTTGTTCATTTATTTAGTTAGTTTATTTTTGATATATGTACTGTATATACTTTATTTACTCAATTCAGGAGATTTCTCTGAGCCATTTGAGATGGACCTCTAAGGGTCCACAAACATAAAAATTCTTTGGTTTGCAAAGGTTTGCAAAATTCTGGCACATGTAATGTTGCCTGCGAGACAAGTTATCTCATTACTCTGTGCAGTTCTTTTTTGGCACTGGATTTCAAACCTGGCTACAGTTAAGCAACTGATTGAATTAGTATTGGCCACATTATATGGGTACATTTCCTGGCAGACAATCTTTTCCTTCCTTCTATACTCTTTGGACCCATTGTTTTGCAACTTGTAAATCTATAACCCTATTCTCTATTGTAATGAACTCTGACTTCCTGCAATTCACACTCCCGGATCCTTCCCCTGAAGAATCTCAGAGTTATAAGATTAGTACAGAGAAGAGCATAGGAGGCACTTAGCACGAATAGTCTTCAGCACAGAGAAATCAGTTCTCAGTTTGTGGCTTAGTTTTAGTTTTGTGCAGGTACAGGGTCTTTTCTTGTCGAGATGCTTTGCAAGGTCAGGCCAATACATAGCTCTGTGAGTCAGACAATAGATTAAACAGAGTCACCTCTGTTTCTTTAGTCCTTTGATTTGTATTCTCATTCACATCACACATGGGCTTCTCAGTTCTTTGTTAATACCACAATTCCCAGTGTTCTTCACTTTCAAATGAGTCTGACCTTCCAGCACAGAGGCACTCCTCCTCTAGCCTACTGTGCACCCCAGGCTTCCCTGCACCTCATGCAGATGGGCTGTATGGCTGCATGCAGGTAGACTCTGTGCTGTCTTCAGTTCGATCCGATTACTCTCCTGTGGTGAGGATAATGGCCTTGCCTGAAGGTGTGGATCTTTAGGAGAGGCCATTATCTGCCTGACAAGTCCTCCTTGGTCTTCTGCACAAGGCCTTAGTGTCTAGGCCAGAAAGGTAGCTAGTTGCAGCAACACGTCAGTATATCACATGCACTTAAAATGACAATATCCTACACTGCTGATGGTAAATAATGTGACATTGTTTTTTATTGAGGATAGAGTGTTGCAGAGACAGAGCCAGCTATTGAGTTTAATATAGTGTGTCCTCCTCTTGCCAGTCTTAAAGGGCTAGTTCACCCAAAAATAAAAGTTCTGTCATTGTGTACTCGCTCTCATGTTATTCTAAACCCATTTGATTTTTTTTCTTAGATGGAAAACACAAGCCTGTTCTTATCTTTACAATAAAACTTATTTGGTACTGTGGGGGTCAAGTTTCAAAGAAAGATAATGTTCTTATCTTTAAAATAGAAATTATTTTTAATTTGATAACTAGTTTAATGTAATTGAATTTAAAATGTATAGATGTTTTAGTTTTGAGTTTGATTTTTTAGTTTGATGTATTAATGAATGAAACCTCAGTTTGTTCCTCACACAAAGCTATGGTATAATATCATATACTTACAACGGTGAGTATGTCATTTGGGTTGTATTATGGTGCTTTTTATACTTTTTGGTGCTAGATAGCCTTTGTCTTAATTAATTTTTATTGAACATTGTGTAAGTGATAATCTGCAATTTTTACTTTAAGGAGGTAGATCTGGTGTAACCTAATTTGTTTAGGTTGATTCAGCGATGCAAAAATATACTCATTTGTCTCCAGTGCATGCAAAAATTAACATTGTTTCTTAATTTCTTTTCTTGTTCCTGCAGTTTTGGAATGGCATGAGGGTTAGTAAATTGTCAGAATTTTCATTTTTGGGTTAATGTCTCTTTAAGACATCCTTTACTGTGCTGCTAGTGCACCCGCTGTGGCCCAGTCCTTATTTGCAACTCTATACCATGATGTGTTCCACAATTAGCATCCAAATTAAGAGTATAAAGAAAGAACACTGGCCCTGAGATTTATTGCCCTGTCCCAAAATGCACTCCCACAAAAGGCACAGCAGGGTGACTGGGTTATAGCCCTGTACTGACAGTCCAAGTTCTTTTTGGCTGCAATAAAGTGTATGTCTATATTATTAAGCACAGCGGTTGGTTTTGATATAATTTTTTTTAATTAGTAATAATAATAAGCTTTTAATCTTTTACATTTGAACTTTAAAGATAAATGTTTTTTAAGTCCTTTTTTTTCTTCTCTGGAAATTTCAGTTTGCCCTCCAGCCATTGCTTGGTGGGTATGGGATACAGAACTGGTCCCAGAGATTGGCCTGAATGAACAGTGGGTCACAATGAGCCTTTTCCCCACTGCTGGAGCAGCTGCGGTCCTTTTGATAGAATGAGGTCAATTCAGGAATGGAGATGGCTGGAACTGATTGAGGGGCCTACTCAAAGGAATAAGGTACAAACTGTTTTGTATCGGTAGAAAAGAGCAGCACCCTTCCCCCCCTTTTCCCTCCCCGCCTCGCTCTCTTATTTCTTTGCATGTCAGTGTCAGGAATAAATCATTTAAATTGTTCTCTGATTCCCCCTTCCACCATTTGGCAAAATGATAATTGAAACATTAATAGGATGTTAATAGGATGTGTGTCCCGGTAACCTTTGAGATAAATCTCTGTATAATGGGAAGAATTCACCCTGACCAACAGGAATCCAGAGTAATTAAACATTAGGTGACGAGGCTCATTTGGGCATGCCTTATAATTCATTTGTAGCTTAGAGCAGTGTGCGCTGCCATTGGAACAGATTTAGTAGTCGGAGGAAGAACGCATTTGTTGGTCATTACGCTGGGTTTGTTTGCAGAACTAATGATGAGGCCTACAAGCTTTTTTGAATTAGATGCTTGACTTTAAAGCCTCGGGTTAAGTGTAATGTCCTATGAGTGACCCTGATTCTGAACACTATTAAAACATAATATAGTGTAGTGCAATCACTGTAGGCAATCGGTTGCATGCATTTGAGTTTTGTGAAGGGACTTGGTCCTGCTTAAAAATTGTAATGAGGCACCCCTCTTTCAGTGTCATTTGGGATCTTTTGTCAGTTGTTGTTTTGACAGATAAGTAGCATTGAATTGCACTGGGTATGAATCCAAGCAATGATGTACTTGGCCAGTTGTGTGCATCATCCACTTCAGCAAATTAGAACGATCAGCCATTTGAAATTGACACTCCTCAGTTGGATGATTCTCAAACGGCTGTTTTATTTGGCAGCACTAGGTGTGTTTGCTGCTGTCGTTTAAAATTTTTGCAATTAGTCAGAATCAGGATATCTAAAAATGATGTTGCAGAAGGGTTCTGTACCGAGGCCTTGCTCTTATTGTTTTGCTGCGGTGAATGATTTTTTTTTTTTTATTATCGTCGCTGCAGCCGCCATTGCCACACACATTAGCATATTACTTTCAAGGAAAATTAACAGTAGATATTCATATCACATTATAGATTTTAATGAATTATGGCAAGACAAAAGATCGCTTAAGAAAGGATAATTGGTGTATGGTGAACTTGGGTTGTGCTCATTACTTTTCAACAATGCGTCTCGCTCTCTTCCTCTCCAGTTCCAGCGGATCTATTCCATTATGAGCCATTTGATGGCAAATTAAAAAGAGTGTGATGGAAACATGCAGAACTGATGAATTTAGACAAGGAGACAAAGTGGAGAACATTTAATAGTTTAATAATAAGCTGCAGTATACATTCAGTGATAATTCCGTTTTTCATGTTGCCAGAAGCTGTTTGGTGAGACCAGCAAAAACATTCAGCTACTAGATCTATATCTTTTTCACACGTTGCTGCTGTTTGTACTTCCCACATTATAAAACAAAGTATTGCAAAGAAATTGATTTTGCAATTTCGCTCCATTCCCCAATATGGCAATTCCACCAATTTTTATTTTTTTCCTCTTACAGAAAAAAACAAACTTGTTTGGTTGGGCTTGGTACAGCGTTCTTAAATGATCTGGAAAAATGAGGGCTGTACTTGATGATAGATTGCAAAGCAAGTCTGTTTCAGAGCATCTGGCTTTGCTTTACATCTAACTTATATCCATTTAGCGCCTCTCAGACACTTCTGAAATGAGTGGAACTGCCTTGAGTGACTTGAAATGATAGTTTTACTCTTACCCTTGCTTGAGTATTAAGATTAACTACCTGTTATCTTGAAAGTTTAATGTTTGTTGCAGTTTTTGGTTTCTTTTGCTATCTCACTCTAAGCTCATTGTACTGACACACTACTGTTGGTGTTGATATATATATATTTTTTTTATATTTTTTTTGTCTTTTTTTATTTTTTTGTCCACACAGAAACTTGATGGCACAAGAACTGACCAGTAAGAAACTCTTTTACAACAAGGTAGACAGCAATCAACAGTTGCCAGGGGTAACACAGTGAACAAAACTTCAAGATCAATTGAAAATTTAAAAAAAGGAATAACAGAGTCAATAAAAAGGGGACAAATAAAGAAAAAAAGCCAGTTAATTTCAAGTATAACTTACTGATAAAATAACTACACCGCATTAAATATTCTCATTATACATTTTAAATTATTTATAAAATATATTTTGGCATATATGTTTTTTTTTGTTTGTTTTTTTTTTTTTGTGTTTGAGTACAAACGCTACTGTAGCTTTAGTTGAACACCAATGTTTATTTTTTCAGTATTTACTTTCGCAACAAAACATTAAAGGGATTGTCACATAACAACAGATTATTAAAAATGATAGTAGTAAACCCTAAACAGAGTTTCACATAGCAAGACGTAAGTGACGACCCCTTCTATCCTAGCCCCATAGTCAAAATCCAAAAAAAGTACAAGACCAGAGCACAAAGTTCTAGGAAACTGCGCTCCACTGGCTACAATCAGGAAAGGGCACAGGAGATTTTAAAAGCAACAAGTCTGATGATTTTTTTTTCTTCTTCTTTTTATCCGCATATATATATATATATATATATATATATATATATATATATATATATATATATATATATATTTCTGGCTGTAAGTCTGGGGGATCGGTCTCTCCCTATACCAGTTTTTCAGTGAGCTTGAGCTGATAGCGCAACTTCATTTAGCTCCATCTGTGATAAAAAATAAGCACTGTAACGACCTCGTGGTTTGCTGACATTGGTATGTCTTGAGGGAAACAGAGAAGGGTTGTCTTATCAGACCAGTGAGAAGCCACTGAAATGAAATGAAATCTGCAGGAGTTTTCCTGTGCATTCTCCCACGATCGGTCGTGCTGGTGTTTTTATGTGGGATGTGTTTCAATATGAGTGGGTTGCCGGAGTGCTAATTTTTGTTCGGGAACAGTGAGCGGTTTGGCAGCTGAAGCAAAAACTGCATACCAAAGAAGGCATTAGAAGAAAGTTAGAAGTCTCTTTAGAGTCTACAAGGCATGACTGTACTTGGGTGTCACCAGCGTTGCACTGGAAGGTCTTTCTCCTCTAAGGGTAAGGATGTGAGGGCAGGGTGGAGTGTGTTGCGCAGCACACAGTAACCAGCCTGTCCACTGCGGATAGACGATTGCAAAGAACGTACAAGCGTTGCTGTTACTACCAAGCCACGATGACAGTCTGAGCTCGCAGACACATTTTCAGCTTCATTTGTTCGATCTCTGGAGAATACGTTGTGCTGCACATGTGTCTCCCTTCCCTGGGCCGGTTCGGCTCGACGCTTGCAAAAGCACACAAATACACACACACGCACATGTCGACACACACTCATAGTAGTGTGTGGTGTATGTGTTTTTTGTAGGGATGAGGTTAAGTTAAGGTGTAATTTAGTTGATTGGTTTGATGGGGGTGGTTTTCTTGTCAGTGCTGTAGTGGAGTGTTGTTTTGATGTATGGCATGGTCGGTTCACTGTCCTTCCCCTCTGGCTGCCGCAGCAGGCTGTGGTTGGCTATGCGCTCTGCGTCCCGGCATTTCAGCGTATTGTAGGTGGAGGGTGGTTTGGACTGGGGGCTCTTCAGGTGCACTGGGGAGGTGATGGGGCTGATGGCCTCCCTGCCGTTTCCGGCTTCGCGCACGGTGCCGTTGGTCTTGGGGCTGCAGACGGCCGGCTCCGCCGTTTGCCGCCTGCCCCTCTGTTCGGCCCGCTCCTCATCTGGCCCATCTTTGCCAAAGGTGGCAAAAGTCCTTTTGATGGTGCCAGAGTCCTCATAGTGAGGTACGTCCACAGTGGTGGCCTCAATAGACAGAGCGATGACGTTGCGGCCGTGTTCAGGAGACTTTGCTCTTGCTGGCATCGGCACCCGGGGCATCCAGCAGCGGTCAGAGTGGCCCAGGATACGACATTCATCTTGGCAGTGGAAACCCTCTGACTGATCTGCACAGAGCGAGAGAAAGTGAGAGTTAGTTTTGTTGTCTATATTGTGCCATTTGCACAGCTTCTGCTTATTTGTGGTTTCCTTCATGGATTTCAGGCACATTTTGTTTTGGAGCTTTCATTTTTTCAGCACATGTCAGAGCTGGAAATGGATGAAAAAAGGCTGTGGCATGGTGAAGAGCTCCGCTCCATCTTTACGTAAGCTAGCTCTACTGCTTCAACAAGTTTTAATGCTAGAACTTTCGAGAGCCTGTTACTAAACAGTTTAAAGGGAGCATTGCTAAATCAAAAGTGGATCCCCATCTTGTGAGTAATTGTTTCACTTTGTTGCCAGGCTTGATGAAAGGAGGGTTTAGACAGTGCAATCAGAGATTTCACAGTGAGGGACACTGGCAAAGTAGCCTCATTGTTAAATGCTGAACATTGTGCTACATCTCTGTCATCTAGCTGGCAGTTATAAATATGTAATGATGTTTTAAAGCTGTTGTGGGGTTTAAAAAAAAGAAAGATTTGTCTAAGCCAGAATTAATACAGATCTGTCCTTTGTTGTGTTGGAGGGAAGAGCTTTCAAGCTGCTTTTTGTATCATTACAACAAAAAAGCCAAGCTTTCGCTCGCTCAAGTTGAGTAGCTGTCTGCCTCTTTCTCTTCCCTTTTATTTAAAAGAGATGCATCTGTAATAATCAAGGCAGCTCTCTTTTTATTAGCAGTCAGCCCAAAACAGCTTTCTGTGTGAGTCCTTTTGACTCCATACATATTTCATTATTGGCCATCTGGTTACGACAAGGGCACTCTCTCTGCTTAAATGTTTGCTAATATACACAAATGGCATTTGCATAACAAAATCGCTTCTTCGGTTTGCTGTTTCCACATGCACCACTCACATATAATAAATAAGAGCAATTATAGGAGTAATTATGGATTCACTGTTATTAAAATTCAGATCAAGAGTGATAAAACTAATTATTTTAATGTTATATCTGATAACCAGTAAATTGCAGATATTAAATGTAAGTTGTTTAGGCATCTGAATTCTTATTTGAATGTACAGTAGGTAACAACTTTTTATCATATCATCATTTATATAATGCTTCTTATAAATAAGGCTGTTAATTAAATAAAAAAAAATGTAAATAAATAATAAATAATAATATAATATAATAAATGTTGTAAACAGTTTTGCTGCTTAATATAAATGTGGAAACTGTTTCAGGATTAATTTGATTAATAGGAAGTTCAAAAGAACTGTGTTTATTTGAAATGTGAATCTTTTACTTGTTTTTGTTATTACTGTCACTTTTTTTTTTAAAGATGATAATTTCTCTTCTTTTTTTTAAACATTACTTACCCCAAGCTTTTGTGTATATTATAAAAATTTTTGTTATTTATAAAAATTAATTTTCAACATTGCTAATAAGAAGTTTCTTGAAATGTTTCTTATGAACAGTTTATACAATATTGAGTGACTGAGTTTAAATCTCTGATATTAGTAAATAACATACAGTATATAGTAATTTATAGGTGTATTCCTTAAACATGACATTCCAAAGTCACATTGATGAATGCTGATATAGAGCTTGCAGTACTTGTGAAGCCAGTGGACACCTGTTATTGTTGATTAATTGTTGCCCAATGAATGTCATGAAACATGACAGGTTCTCACCCCGTCAATAAAAATAGTCAGAGGATCTACCACACAGATGTTTGTTGACACATTTTGTCATCTCCCCTATTGGTAAATCAGCCCGAGGGTTGAGACCTTGCTACACACTCGTAGCCCTCAGTGACAGCAAGAGATTGTGGGAAGGATTCACACATTTACATCTGGTACTCCCGAGCATGACTGATCATCCAATTAAAATCACTAATCATCTGCTTTTCCTGCTCTTTCAGGACTCCGAGGGACAACACAGCTTTGGGCCCTGAATCAATATTTAAAGATTGAAACGCGTTGCTTTCCAAGATCTCCGCTGCCAAATCTGTCACCCTTTTAAAATGTGATCGGAGGAGATTGACAGAAGTCTGGGGACACTTCAGATCTCCTGCGGCACATGTGAGAAGATGAGAGGTCCTGTGTGTTTGTGTATCTCTGTCTCGGTGCATTATGAGAGAGGTTTGACCCACATATATAGACGGCAGCATCCACACCCAGACCATCACACACACATGTGCGCATGCTTTCTCATACTAAAACTCTCAGGTGAGCAGCAGGGAGAATGGAGAAATTAAATTGATAAAGTAAGAAGTAAATTGGAAAGTAAAGCTCTGGATCTGGTTCGGTTTCTGTATTTGATGTGATTTAGCCCATAATTACCAAGTCCTGTGAACACACACACAAGTCCACATCTTGAAAGGGCTTTTCACCACCAAAAGTCAATGTTATCACCATAGCAACAAAGGTGAGTCTCACCATTATCCACATATACAGCGAGTGACTGCCGAGGACACCACACCTGCCAAGGCGCAGTCTGCCTACCCAGAATTCCTCCTTTCATTTCATAAGAATCTGCTTTTCTACAGAAGCATGGATTTATCTGCATCCTGCGGATCAATCGGAGGCACTTTAAGAAGATTCAAATCGTGCTCACCTCTTGAATGGGCAATGCTCAAAAAAGAGTGCATTTTCCAATTCCCATTCTGATGAGAGGGACACGTACATACATTGGATGTTGTCGTCTTTTTCAGTCTCGGTCCTTTATGGGGTCTCCCGTGGAGCGATTCTCTTGTGAATTACATTGGAGTGAAAGCAGAATGCCATTAACAACTCTCTCGCATCCTGTCAGTGGTTTATCCACAAAACTCACAGATGTTTCGCTCAAAGGTCTGTGCTAACCATATAACAAATTGCAGTAAGACATGAAAGCCTGTCGACCCTTGATAAAACAAGAATCTCTTCCTAACTTCTTTGCCCTACGACTACAAGAGATAGAAATATAATGCCAACAAATGGAGCAATTAAAGCTTCAATGCAGCTGATCTTTGAGTTGTGCAGAAGAGAGCAGTGAAAGGCAGACGGCCCTCCTACGGAGAATGTCTATTGAAAGTCATCAGGAAAATACGCTTGCCAATCAGTTCCGGGAAAAGACTTAAAATACAGTCCAGAGCACTATGTCAGAAGGAACATTTGCTGTCTAGGATTTAAAGCCTTCTAATTATGGTCTTGGCTTTGGCTGGAGGCGGAAGCTGCAATGTTTCCTCGCTCTTCCACATTTGTAAGTAAAGCGCAGAGTTTATGAAAAATGTCACAGGGATGAAAGTCCCACAGCAGTGCTGACGTATCGGAAATATTGGGGTTTGATTTTTGCACCGAGATGATAAAAGAATGCATGAGGTGTTTTAAATATGTGTACTGCAATCTGCATTCTGCAAGGCTGAAGAATAATGAATAGTGCCACTTGTGATGCAAAGGCTCACTTCGTAAAAACCCACCAATGCTGTCAGCTTGCAGTAGAACATCATCAGTTTACTTCATGAGAGAGGAGCCCAGGCAGATCTGCCTCCTAATGAGGTGGAGAATGAAGCTTATCTCGTTTATTTAGCCCTGGTGACCGCAGGTCAGTGGTCACAGTGAGTTTGAAGTAAGACACGGCAGGTAAAAGATTTCACATTGCTCTCTACCAATAACAGGGTTGTGCTCCATTCAGAACTGAATTGGAAATGCCTTGGAAATTCCAATTCACTTCCTTAATATGAGCTGATGTAGCAAACAGGATACAGGATTGTCATTTGTATGAACTGAAATTATATATACTACATATGGACAGATAGGACAGAAGGATGGATGAATGGAACACTTTGTTTCACTTTATTTCCCAGATTTTACCTTTGTTACATTGTTTTGAATTGCAGGAAAAAAGGAGTAAATTTCTCTTCATCTCACTCCAATTCTAATTCAGCTTCCTGAACTCTAAATTTTGCAGAACACTGCTCCATAAAGTGGGGTTTTAATTCATTAAAAATATCTGTTATCATAAATATGGCTAAATGAGCTCAATTTGTGTGTGGGCTGAGTGTTGCATTCCTAAAACAATAGGAATGGCTTTTATTTTGGAAACAAAATTCTGAACATCTTTTGTGTCACTGCCAGACTTTCATTTTGTTTGGAAGCTATTATGCTCCTCCTTGGAAAACGCACTTTCTTTTCTCTCCAAAAATACAGGCATGAGGTTCGCAGTGTTGTAATGTAATGCGAGAGAGGGCCAGAGAAAATGCCGCTAATGTACCTGTTTGAATAGGCTTGGGCTCAGAGAGTTTATGAGGGAGAGTGGGCATACTCACATCCTCTCAAACACACTCTGCGACTGGGGATGTAATTGCAACCACGGGGCCCTGCAGTTTTCACAGTGACACTATTCAGTCACTTTGGATTTATGGGCTCGGGGAAAGAACGTAATTTCTTTGAGGAACAAGGTGAAACAGCCGAAGAAACAAGCAAGATGTTCCTAATATATCAAACCGTTCTGAGCTGCACAATGATTCATCGGTTTAAAGATTAACTATATTAAACGTGAATGTGTTTTGATGCGGTTTTGAGCATAAAGATTGTATAAATCATATTTAGACACATTCTGCCTCAAAAAGCATATTTTTCTTCTTGTTTGTCTCTCTCTATTGTTGTTCCGTGTTGACTGATGAAACAATACAGCTTCAGCCGGCTCCTGTGAGAAATAATCTGCCGGAGTGAGAGGGCAGACATCAGTTTGGTGCTCACTTTATTTCTTTCTTTTCACTGCAGGTGGGGCAAATACTGACATGGCATGAGAGAAAATAGGTGTAATTATAATAAAAATAATAAATGTGATTTCTAGTCATTCTTTAGAAAGAAGAATAAAACAGCAACAATGTCAAATTCTGTACTTTATTTATTTATTTATTTATTTGAATTGACTATTTACTCTTATTATTAATAATAATAATAATAATAATAATAATTTAATTATATTAATAATATAATTATTTATTACTACTATACACTCTTTAGGAGAGAATGGAAGAATTATTATTATTGTATGTATTTATTCATTCTATGTCTCTTAATATTTATTATTTCTGAACCTTTCTGCTTGCTTATTCTTTGTAATAGGTGAATCATTAAATGGTATGTCAGGTTTATTTGGATATATGAGATTTGAATAAATGTTTTGCAAGCATCCTTCATCTCATTCATGTCATTCATTGCAGGCAGAGGAAGAGGCCGGGAGGTCCTGGGTGGCTTTGCGGCACGTCGGTCCAGGATGGGGGTCATGTTGGGAACCTTGTCTCCACTCTAACACTATCGCAAGCTGCCATGCACAGGCTCCGACAAGCCAGGCAGACGCTGGGGGCTTCCCACGAGGGAGAGTCCAAGTGCTGCTGTCATCCCAGCCAGGCAATTCAGTCTGTGCACCATAAATCAGCCGCGAGCCCTCATCCCGGCGGGATCACAAGATGGAGTGTGATGGTCTTGTTTTTACAAACAGTGGAGGAGGATGCGTCACTGAGCCACGAAGACGGCACTCGGTGCAGAGACCTTGCCATCTAGAGCAGCTCTCCAGCATTCTCACTCCATCTGCTCGCTCCCTGTCTTCCTCTTTTTTTTCTCCCTCCCTCTTTCACACCATTCGAAAAATAAGTCTGTTTTTGTCTTACCCCTGTATATCTGCTTCTCTCTGTCTTCTCCACTCAATTTTGTGACTCCTTCATGAAAGTGACCTTGACGTCCTCCGTCTTTCTTTGGTTTGGATATTAATTTTTGAGGATATTACTCGCTGCTTAGCCTTGTTAAGGACTGTCATATGGATGGCAAATCAAGGGTTCCCTGTGCCTGCTTCTGTGTCTTAACATTAGTACAGTCAATTTATCAGGAAGTAAATCAGGGTCTGGTTTATCCTGCTCTGGTAAGTGTGTCTGACAGCCAGTCTCCTCAGTGAAGCCATCTGCACTCCTTTAGTCTCAAAAGCACTTTGACAGCTCAACTTATATCTGTGGTTTACCACCACACTGTTCTTTTTTGACCGCTGCCTTTGTGTGAATTAGTGCCACAGCTACAAAATATGTCTCTCCGCCTTTCCTCCCGCCCCATCAGACCCTCTGTGGCTGGTCCTAGTTAAAGAATGAATTTCTACACTGGTGCTGACAAACAATGCGGTAGCCGTAGATTGGTACAAACAGTATCTGCTTAACAGCTGTGTAACTGCATGAGGGAAAAAGACATTGTGATGCTGTTTCATGAATCACTTTGAAGCAAAAATGAGCTGCTTTATGTTGGGGAAGAGGAGGGTGGAGGCTAGCAAATGGACTGCTTGATGTTGTGGTAATGAGTTGAGCATGTGCTTCACACAGGTAGAATCTATTTCTTTTCTTTTGTGGTGAGAGACGGTTTAGTAGCATTATTTGTTTACAACAGCATTACGGCGTAATTGTTACAAATGCTCTTTATACTGTATGCAGCTAGATTCTCATGTTGTGATTCATTGCTTGCCAACATTTTTTTATGAACTCAGTCAGGGGATTTCAAGCTTTTTGATACCACAGACCACCAAATGTTATGATCTGCTTTCAAAGAGACACCCTTCCTAAAATTAAAATAATATAAAAAATTACTTTAAATATATTATTAAATTCCTTAATATAATATAATATAATATATAATATAATATAATATAATATAATATAATATAATATAATATAATATAATATGGAATAATATAATATAATATAATATAATATGGAAAAAAAGTGAAAAATAAAATGTGTGAAACATTAACTGGAAAATATTTACTTTCTATTCAGCTAACAGTGTATCTTTTTTATAGTAACTATTAGAGTACTATTAGAGTACTAATAGACAATATTAAAACTATGGCTGTCAGTAGTAGCCTTTATTTTTAGCCTTATTTAATTTATTTAAGCATTGAAATTAAAAGGTTGATTCTGAAGGATGTACACTTTCCATGGTAACCTCCACAGTCTTTCAGCTCTTTATTATATAGAAAACCAAAGCTTCAGAGACACTATGTAGAGTTGAACTGAGCTAAAGGGTTAGAATCCCTTGAGGAAGGCCAAAGGCCATCTCTTATCCTCTATCCTCTTAGAGGCCACTGATATAAAACACTGGGAAATATTTGACAGAAAACTGGATTTTATGTCTGTGGGTTTGGAAATTACAGATTAGCTCATTAGTTCTGGACAAGCACAGAGAAGGCCATTGTAGTGGTACTCAGCCACTGAGTTCTTGATAATGGTGACCCCAAAATTAACCTGACTCATAGATCTGGCAGCCACCGAGGCATGCACACAAAGGCATTAAGTCATAATAGCCAGCTCTTCTTTTCCAAAAGGATTGGTTTGTGGAGGACATCTTTAAATAATCTTACAAATGCTGCATTCTGTGTTTAAGCTTGACCGAGCAATGTAGCTAATTTACTCTCAGAAACCCTTGAGTCTGAGAAGAGCGAGAGGGGCAAAGCAGAGAGTAAATTACATCTGTAAGGGGATGGGCTGGGCTTTGGGGGTTGAGGGTTTGGATGCATGGGAAGTGGAATGGAGGATGCAAACTCACTGGCTGCAGTGAATTAAATCATCTGTGAGAAGCACATTGCCAAAGTTAGTGAACCCCTCTGAAATCTGCTCGAAGCAAGCCTATGAGATATTCTTCTATTAGGACTTAATTTGCTATTCATAAAGCATCCAGCCTAGAGAATGTAACTGGCTTCAGGGCATGGGTGGCAAAAATAGGTTTGTGGGTGGATGAATGTACAGTTCTTTTTCTGTTTACTCTTTGTCTCTTGACTTTCCCTCTTTTAATTTTTTTTTCTTTCTTCTTCTTTAATTAATGCTTGCATTTGATTTGAGAAAAATAAAAAGAATAATTCATTATAACTGGACATTTGAATTCAGGCAAATGTGTAAAAATAGTAATATTGTAAAATATTACAATTTAAATTAACTGATTTCTATTTGAATATATTTAAAACTGGTAAAAAATTAATGAATAGAAGTCTTTTGTAACATAATTGTCTTCACTGTCACTTTTGATCAATTTAATGCATCCTTGCTGAATAAAAGTGTTAAAGTATCTTTCTGACCCCAAACTTTTGAACGGTAGTGTATATAATTATTCATGTTATGTATCAATGTATATAACATACACATCCTCAAAAGCTATATTATTCATGGACTGACCAAAGCAGAAGTGGCTATTTAAAGCCCAAAAAGAAGAGTTAACTTAAAAACCTTAACTTCCTCTCCCACAAACTGCTATTGCTTCATCTTCCTCCCATTGTGCTACTGAAATGTTTTTAAATAGTTTTTATGCATCTTGTTTTATTCAGTGGGAATAAAGCCGGTGCCCTGTTCATGTCAAGCTAAGACTGACACAAACGCACCTGGACACAATGCAACCTGAGTGCCTAAAATCAATGTGTCTTCTCTTCAACAGCTGGACCTAAATGCATCAGCCGAATACTAATATCTCCAGACTGTCATTCCCTGTGAGACGTGTGCGAGCGGCCTGCTTGCATAGACTCTGTTACATAATTAATGCAGTGTGCCTTCTCATTCAGGCATGTTCACGGTGTCAGTCTTGGCTATGCGTTTTATATTCCGTTTTATCTTGTTTTTCAAGCTGGCCTATCTCATTCGCTTTCTTTCATTCTTTTGTCTTTTTTGTTTCTCACTCTCTTCTTCATGCCCATGTCTGTGTCTTTCTCCTACTTTCTTTAAACCAACTCCCTTATTATTTCCTACATGCCTCTTCTGCCTTTCTCCTTCTTTTACATTCTTTCTTTTCAGGGTGACGGCACACAGTCTGACTGCTTGTTTACATCCCATTTGTCTTTTATTTTTCAGACTTGATTTACCTATGCATATATAAAGACGGTTAGGAAAGTGCTACCTGTAATGGAAGAGTTTTTTACATCCCATTTGTGTTTTATTTTGCTGGCTCACCTGATGCTTATAGTGCCACCGAGGTGCATCGAAACCCAGGTCCAGGTGCACTTTAGCCGTGCAAGTCGGTAGCCGTCTGGCCTCTCACCAGGGATGCCACACCCCGATTTATTTTCACATCCCTATGGACACTTACAGTCTCCCTTTTTATTAGTATTTCAATAGTCTTCACTCCCCACATGCCCAAAAACAGCAGTTCTCGCCAACCATCACAAAACGCAGTATAGTACTGAGCAAAATTAACAGGCGGATCAGCAATGCAGCTGAAATGGCAGCAGACCTTGCCTTGAATCACAGCCAGACGGTGGGGAGGGGACATATGTGATTGCTCATCTATATGCTGCAAAAGCTTACCTTAAAGAAAGTATGAGTCATGCACCGAGCAGAGACTCAGCATTGTGGGGCGTATTCCTCAGTGTAAACCCTGAGATCACAAACAAGAGGAAAAACAGCATAGACGAATGTCAGACTCGAGTTGAGTCAAAGGAAGTTAGAGGGTCATTGGCGATGGAAGGCACCCGGTTGTGTCAGAGGGGTGGGTGGGACTGCGAAAGGCACAATGTGAGCAGTGTTGCTGTGGCTGAAGTTAATTGGATTTCCCTGGTGCCCACTCCTGGCCACATGCAGGGCCGTGACATTAAATGCCCTTATCCATGACAGAAGAATAAGACAGAGTACAGAGAAAGGCACTAGTCTTAAGAAGCCCTGGTGACGGTCCCCAGTCACCTCTCGTGCTCTTTCACAATTCCAGCTCAACTGGGGCGGTGCTGGACTGCAGGGGTGAGCAGCTTGTATTTATGCTATAAAAAGTGGCTGCAGAAAGTATTAGGACACTTGAATCACACTTAAAAATATAAATTTTTGTTCAAGAATATTAAAATATTTATCTGCAGATGACTACTTTTCTAAACCACTTTTTTTCAGTTTTGGTGTCGTTGAGATTAGGGTTTTGAGAACTTTGAAAAATAAAAAAATAAAAATTCTGTAACAATTTAGTAAGGTTTCCAAAAATATTTATGTTTACAACACTGATAATAATAATATTAAATGTTTAATGAGAATCAATTCAGCATATTAGAATGATATCTAAATAATCATGTGACACTAAAACTGCAATAATGGCTGCTGAAAATTCAGTTTTGCCATCACAGGAATAAATTCTAAAATATATTAAAATAGAAAACTAAACTGTAATAATATTTTTCACTATTACTGTTCGCACTGTGATAATGATCAAATAAATGCATCATTGGTGTGCACAGCATCCTTTTTTTTTTTTTTTTAAACCATCATCTTACCCACCCCAAACTTAGAGAATGAAGTTCGCTCCCATTAATAAATTTTTTGTTCCCATCTACACATTTCTAATTCTGGTTTTCTGTATTTCACGACAGGGTAGCATTCTGCAGGATCAGGAGCAAAGCCTATGAGAGGAGTTTGACATGGGAGCTAATGATCCTGAGATTAAAAGAGACATCTATCACCAATGAGAATCATCCAAGTGACAGCACAGATTAGGATGGAGACATATTAGGCTGCCTTTTTAAAACTTTTGTGATGTTAATGTGACAGAAATAATGAGTAAGATTGCATATTATCCTTTAAGATGGGAAGACAAAAAGTGTCTGAGCACCTGCTGTGATGTTTAGCCCGTTTGGTTGTGTTGATCTCCAGTCTTGCAGTGCAGCAGCCCATTCCAGCCTACACTTTAATGGGTAGTGCATGAGAGCAGGGGAGCATCATTAAAAAACCCATTTTGAGGCCTCCTTGTCTCCCATTAAACTTAACAGCCAGCCTTCCCCATTAGTTTTTATCCTCCTTTTTAAGGGGTTGGGGGCAAGAGCCCTAAAACCATGAAGGTTAATTGGCTTCCCAGAGGATAGAGTAACTGAGTTCAATCTCCACTTTTTGAAAGCCTTGAAAACAGACCATAGGTGAGGCATGCAGGAAAACAAAGTCTGTTGCAGTGGCACATTCAGAATGCACACCACATTTTTTTTTGATGCATGGAATAGGTCTGATTATGTTCTTGAGGAAAGGGGATGGTTGAAGATTTTGGGAGGGATGAAAGGATTTGAAAGGGTATTTGAAAGTGGGAGGGTATTTGCACGTGAAAGGTTTGCTGAGGTTTTCTGCGTTGTGAAGCTGTCTTTAAACAGAGATGAAGCCTTTGGGCGAGGTGGGGAGGCTCCCAGGGTTTGTGGCCGTAACTGATCTCACTCACCAGTTCCTGTCTTTAATCTTTCATCAATAGCTGATAATATGCCCAGCTGAAGTAATTTCTATGCAGGAGAAGAAAATGAACTGAATTTTAACCCACTGAGATCATCTGCATTGGGCTGAGGGAGGATGCAGTGAGGACAGAAGGATGAAGGAGTTGAGGAGATGAAGGCATGCCTGTGAACTCTGTCAGTCATTGCACGTTTGATGATACGTGTGCGTATGCGTATCAGCCCATCATTTCATGTTTACACCAGGGCAAATGAATATACATCAGAGTGGCAGGATACAGAAAGGCCAGCTGCCCAGGGTTTTAACCTTTTCGTAATGGCTGTAATTACCTCTGACGAGCAGGAGGCGTCATTTTACTGTTACGATTCAGGATGAAGGGTTTTATGGTTTTAGTGATGTGTGTTGTTTGGTTTTATGAAGACAAAACTGGAAATATAGCAGGGAAAGGAAATGGGGAGAGCTTCAATGCAGTCAGATGCATGCTGCGTTAATATGAATGGTCTAAAGCTTCTCTGCACTCAGATGCCACATTATTATAAAGGGGATTAAAAAAGAAATTCTCGCACTGCCGTATTTTTTTAGCAGCCATTTCTCTCTTTCATTTATTTTTTCCCCCCTCTCTCTTTTCTACCCAGCTGCAGTGATAAATGTCTCTTTGTATTCTGGACAGAAAACTGCCGGGTACAATGTAGTTGTCAGAAGACAGCTGATTTTTTTCTTTCTTCACCGCTGCAGAGTTTATTCGTAATCTTTCCTTGAGTGTGCGAACACTGGCGATCCAAGAAACAAAATGCAGTACACAACTGACATCTGCTAAAGTAAATAATGTGTCCAACAGATTATCGTGTTTGTATAAGCGTGGGCGTGTTTTTTGAGTGCAGTCCACTCTTTTAATCAGCGCGCATTTCAGTGGACACGCATTTAGTTTTTGTTCGTAAGCGTGGATCAGGAATGTTGAGTTTTAGTGAAGCGAGCTGAGCTATTCTAATGGGAGTTAATGGAGTTGAGTGGGGCTTGTTGTGGGTGCTGTGGGCTTCATGCCAGCAGGGATCTCATCCTACCGTGTATTAAACTGCCTGCCTACCGATCGCGGCTCACTTTTTGGCAGCACTCGCCACACAGTCCAATCCAATCCCGGTCAAAAAGAGAGGCTGTGAGGATGAGCGTCTGGTTCAGCTCGTCATCGGCACTGATGACATTGCACTGATTGGATGAATGTCCTAGTTCTCTATGTGTGATTTGTAAGTCTACAGGGCTCACAAATGTATTATATATATATATTTTTTTTTATACTGTCCCTGCCAATATTTCCACTGACCCTAAAACAAAAGAATAATTGATTTTTAATTTTAGCAATGTATTTTTATATTTGCAAGATTTTTTCATTAATATTCCCTTTGACAAATGAAAACATTGCAACAACCTGGAAATGTATACAGTGTAATATAAATTTATAAACACTTTTTCTGGAAACAATGGGATGAAATACACAACATTACTAAATGGTTTGTAGTTTCCTATTATTGATTGGTTTGTAGGTTTATGCATATTATTTGTTATTTTTGAAATATTTTTTTTATATTGAAGAAATTTTCCACCATGAATTTATTAAAATATATTATTGATGACATAAATAATATTATATAAAGTCCAATTTTGTGATATAAAGTAAGTGTTTGTTATGAAGAGTTTAATTTATTAGTTCTGTAAATTAATAATTTTTTTTAGTACAACTTTTTTCCAATTTTGTCTTATCTCAGTTTTGACTCATATTTCGGACTTGTCATAATTATGATTTGTCATTATTGACTTTGTATCTCATAATTTTGATTTTGTCATAATTTTGACTTTTTATCTCATAATCTAAATTATCATATTATTGTTTTGTCTTATTATTTGTTTGAATTTTGTAAGTTTAAATTTAAATTTTTTAGATGATAATTTCGACTTATTTTTTTTTTGTTTAGGGTTTTTTTTGTTGTTGATCAAAGTGTTTTGATAGCATAATTTTCTAACAACAGTAGGGTAGGGTATTGTATGGAATTGCTTATCAATTCTGATTCTTATCGATTCCTAATTTCGATTCCAATAAGATAAAAAATCCAATATAAAAAAAAATAAGTCAAACATTTAGATGTCAAACATGTATTCTGTCTTTTTTACAAAGCATTCTGTTGCAGCTGAATAACATGAGCAAAAATCAGCAGCCTACAAAAAACTGCAAGATGAATTTTGCCTGTGATACAAAAAATGCTAAAAAAAAAACATAGCAAAAACAACTAGATTAATATAAATTTCAAATATTAAAGTGTTAAAGACAAGTAAACAGTCAGTAATAAGATAGGAACAAACAAATCAATTAGCAATATCATTTCAAAATTAGCAATACAAAATTTCAGGTACAGAAACTGTAATTAAAAGTTTAAAAACACTGCATAGGACACAGTTTTTTATAAAATGGTAAGATTAATCAATTTTATTAAATATATTCAGTCAAGATCAGTGAATCATTTTCTTTTGTTCTTTAACATTAATGACAGGCAGCGCGTTTATTAGGCTGTTGTCTCTTTAAACAAAAATACTGTACATATGTGTTTTGTTTCTCATCTGTTTACGTT
The DNA here is from genome assembly GCF_018340385.1 of Cyprinus carpio. Lineage (NCBI taxonomy): Eukaryota > Metazoa > Chordata > Actinopteri > Cypriniformes > Cyprinidae > Cyprinus > Cyprinus carpio. The sequence continues at coordinate 1,337,718 of NW_024879306.1, read as the reverse complement.
CACGTAAGACAAAAACGGCTGTGTTTATGATTGATATACTGATGTAGTTTTCTGTATAGGTGGGTCAACAAATAAGAAAGCAGTCAGTTTACGGCTCGGAACAAAAACACAGTGGAAATCACGGAACGGCCGAGAACGGACACCGCAGTGCGACCGCCGAGTGCTGCTCTCTGTGCACGCGCTTGCGCTTCATGTGCGCTGCACACAAACAGGGCGCAAATTCTTTTCCTTCCTTTACTTAATCGTTTTTAATCAAATTGAAATGCGAACGCAGGAATTCGTTAAGCACGCTTTCGAAATGCATTTCTCCTTATCCTATCAAATACCCGGTTCTTGGAAATTTGGAACCGGTTCTAAAATGGAACTGGTTTTCGATACCCAACCCTAAACAACAGTGCAGAATAAATCACTGAAAACCAGATGTATGGATGGATGGATGGATGTAAAAGATCAGTGAATGTAAACTTCTCATTGGCAGGGCAGCACTTAACCGAAAGCATTTCTGTCAGCTGGCCCAGAAATCTCTCACATAGACCAACGGACCATCCTAATTCTGAGCTATGCTCTGCTCCACCTGGGTGGAAGTATCTGGGGCGGGATACAAGAAATGCTTACTTTTGTGATTTATGCTCTGCTCCACCTCGCTCTGCTTACTTGGAGACCTGGGCTCCCCAGTAGCAGACAAGAGCCCTCCACAGGGATGGACTTTGTCTCACCTCACTATTAGTTACGTTCCGGTTAGAGCACAGCTGGGGATGCGGTGAGGCTAGTTTCTTTTTATCTTCTGCACTCTAGAGGATGCTTTGCCCCTGGGCTTTGTTACCTGTGGATTTCCATGAGTGCAAGAGAAAGGAAAGTAATGTGGGTTTGGATGAGGGCCATGAGTCAGGAAGTACCTGAGGATTGTTACCAGTTGGATAGAGATAGAGATGTGGGTTGGGTGGGAATGAAGTGTAGTTTAGTTAAACTATCTCTAAAAAAAAGATGATTCAGTAAGTAGAATTTGGCACAATGCAGATGGCATGGCACCGCGTTTTAGCTGACCTATCCGTCTACCCTGCTAAAACACTCACTCAGTGCTTTTCCTTTTTTACAATCTCTCTCTCATAAACCCCTTAGACACACGCTTTTTCATTTCTCTTTCCTTTCTGTCTCCCAAAATGACTTGAGATTGAAGAGCAGCTGTTCTTTCTCACCATGACTATCAAACAGCACATTACCTTGCCTTAATCTTCTCCTCTATGTTGAGCACGAGGCCAATCTCCCAGTATTCCTATCTGCGCAGAATTGCACACAGTTATATACGTGTTCAACAAACAATTGGGATTCAGTCTGTTTTCTGAGGAGATTATTAACACGCAGCCACAAGCGTTGGTCCTGAATAAGCAATGAAATCCTGAGCCCTTTTTTCCTCAAAGTCCCGCTCTCTTTCTCACTTTCCATGAATCAAAGCCAGGATTGTCTGGAAAATGAGCTGTCAACCGAGGGTTCGCAATGAGATACATCAGCCTCGTTGCCAACCCTAGAAATAATGAACTGCTCCTTTTTTCCCTCTCTGATATGTTCAATAAGCTATCCATAACAAGTGCAGAAAGATAAGAAGCCCCCTCTTGAGCTGATTAAACCCCATTCCGAGTATGCAGAAGAAGGGTTTTGGAGACTGGGGGTTCAAGGCAGAGCAGTGCTATTCAGAGTTATGTGATTGTATAAGATGTTTTTATGTTTTTGAGAGGAAGGGAACACCTTCAAAGAGAACGACCTCAAGGCCTACCTGCCAGAGTAAGGCGTGAAAGCTCTGAATAAAAACACGATTAATTTCCTCATTTTTACACACTGTTGTGAAGGTAACCGCTGCAGAGCTAAGCTCCAACACCTTGCAGTACTACTCTGACACCTTATAGAGTGAAAAATGCTTGAATGCAGGAAAATAAACAGCACGTTTAAGGGGGCGTTCACACAGGCACTGTGTCTGTGCTATTTTTTTAATAACGAGTCTATTTTACACAGTTGGACCTGGCCAATATACACAATCTATTCAAGTCCATTGTGCTCTGCCTAGGTTTTTTTTATTTTTTTTTTAATAGATATATATAATGTTTTTCTTTCTTTTTTTTTAGTATTGGTCCTTTAATTGTTTATTAACTTTTAAATGTTAAAATTGGATTATTTGAAACAATAGTATTCCTTCTAGATTTTTTCTTATTCAAATTCAAGTGTTTTTTTTTATGTTTTTGTCAAAAGTATGTTTTCCTTAAAACTGTTTAATTATCATGATTCACATTTTTCATCTCAACCCTTCAAAACTTTCTTCTCAAACATTCTTAGTCCCGCCAAAAGCCACACAAATTTATTTAAAAGACTTTTTTCTGTTTAATTATTAGAGCTTTATATATATATCTTATACCAACAGCCACACAAATATAATATATAAAAGGGAAATATATAATATATACACACATAATACACTACACACGTGTCTCATAATAGACAGGAATTCTGTGAGTCTTTAATGTCTGATTCAGTTAAATGTTAATATTAGTTTTTTAGGGGAAGTCAGCTGTCATGATGCACCCTTGAGGCTGCAGTTCAGTTCAGAGCCGAGTGAAAACTGCACCAAACTGTCAAAGACATCATTTCTCCTGCTCTCTGCACACTGCTTACCTGACTCTAAGTCCTTCCTCTGTCTTACTCTGTTCCTGTCTTCATTTTGACATATGTCAGCATTTGTATTAGACGATCAGAGGCACCCACGCAAAAATAAAATAAAATAAATAAATGTTCACCTAAAAGTTTAGGGTGAGACTGCAGAGCAAAAACTGTTATTTATACGTGTCATTTCTTTTAATATGAGGAAAACTGTCTGGGAAGTTGAGCATTATGGGGCATGTATACAGATCTTGCCAGTAGCGGATTGGAGAGAAGGAGAGGGGACGAAGGGGGAGGGGTTGGTAATGAGTGTAGTGTGTCTGTGTGTGTGTGGGGGAGGGGGAGGGGTTTGGAATAGTGGAGACAAAAAGGGAAACTCTTTTATCAATTTCATCAAAATCAATTAGAAGTCGGAGTCCGTTGATGGGGAACTGGGTGGTGGAGGGAGTGTGAAATCCCGGGGCATGGGAGGAGATACAAGCCTATGGGGACAGAGGAATTGATGAATAAAAGACTCCCGGGGTCGGGGACACTCTGAGTGGAACATGCTGGAACTCAGCAGCTGCAAATTGAGCTGCCAAAGCTCCTCAGTCTCCTCGGGGGTGGGAAAAAAGAGAGAGAGAAGAAGAGCTTAATGGTGACTGTCATTTTGTCTGGTGGGACTGGGAACTTTACAAATAGCCATCAACCAGACCTCTGGCCTAGAACAAACAAAATCAACAGTTGATCCTTGAGATTCAGAGATTTGTCTGGGCCCATATAAATAGTATATAAATGCTCTTGAAGGGATGTGGAAAGTATTTTTCATGTTTATATGCTATTTATATCAGGCACCATCATCCTCAAGAGTCTTTTGCTAGTAAACTGATGTATAATTCAACACAGGGAGGCTTTAAAGGGTTCAGTCATGGTAAAATGATGTTTAAGTGTATTTTGGTAGTATTTTGATGTTTAAGTCCACACCGTAACAGATTCATCACCATTTCACTGAGCACTGTAGGTAATTCTGCCCTAATGCAATCATTAGTCTTGGCTCTTGACCACCACGGGGCTGCTACAGTAGCATTAGCACCGTCTCCCACGATTTTTTGTCAAGGACATGCCATCTCCCAATAAGTGCAATGTTTTGTGCCATAGAAGCCACTATAAACTGCCGTATTCTTGAAAGAAAAGGAACACAAACTGCAGGAAAGAGACATAGATCCTGGTAATAGAATAAAAGGCTATGAAGGAAGCACCCCAAAGAAGTGTTTGTGTATTGTTTATTAAGAGACTATAGTCCTAAGAGGGCTTTTCCCCCGTTCTCACACTCCATCTCACAATGGAAAGAGAAATTGGGGAGGAGCCATTTTAAATCGGAGGTAACACTGTGTCTCTGGTGCAAACGTTACCTTTTTAAAGAGCTGTGTGAATCATAAACATTTACACTGCTCGGGTGTCTGGGGAGCGAGACGGGAGGGAGTTTGCCATCCCTCAACTTCCTGCCTCTGTTTGTTTCCAGGAAGAATGAGGATGGAAAAAAAATGAAAACAAAAGCAAAATGGGGCAACAAAGAAGAGTCTTTATATCCAGAGTCTCTGTTTATGTCCTTTGGCAATTGCGGTTTAAACTTGTTTCACTGTACTAGAAGAGTAAAACGGTAGATCAGAGGTATTCCCACTATAACCGCTATATGCCTCAGTGTCCTGGTGAATGAGTGTGTCTGTTTCCTAGCTGGGAATTCTGCCATGTTGGTTTTCAGTGATTCTGTGATTGTTTAAAGTTATTACACTGACACCACACTCTAGTGTAGCACTTTTTTACACAACAAAATAAGGTAAGAGTCACCAAACACTCAAGGATCTATTAGAATTTACAGCAAACAATCTACACAAGGTTTCTAAAGCAGTCTCGTCCTGGGTTTAAATTCTCGTCCTGGGTATTGTGTTTTTGGTGTTTTTGTAAACTTTGAGATAATGTAGGAGATAATGAAATAATGTAGACTGATGATTTCGACAAAAGCATATACCGGGTTTAAATTCTCGTCCTCTACCCTAGTAGGTCACTTTTTTATAGGACGGACACTTTATTATGAGGACCAATTCTCACTATTAACTAGTTGCTTATTAGCATGCCTATTATTAACATATTGGCTGTTTTTTAGTACATATAAAGCACATGTTCTGCATGACCATATTCTACATCCCTAATCTTACCCAATACCTAAACTTAACAACTACCTTACTAACTATTAATAAGCAGAAAATTAGTTTATTGAGGCAAAAGTAGTTAATGGTTTGTTATTAGCGAGAATTTTGTTTTTAGATAGAGTGTGATTATAATTTATTTTTTAGAACATATTTTATTTTTGGAGATTATTTTTGTTATTTTTAGAATGTTGGTTAAAATGGCTGATTTTTTAATAAGGGATGTTGTACCATGTAGAAGATGAGTTATTTTATTTTAGTGTGTATTCCATTGTATCATTTCATATTTATCAACAGGCTTCGACAAATCTGTGGCTAAAGATATTTAAAACACAATGAGCACTGTATGTCCACTGCACTGCTTTTCATTGGGGACAAAGAGCCTGTAGCTGCTGCAGAATAATACAACAGATGACATGCCTCAAAATGACATTAGTATCTGATATTTGTCACCGTCTAATGGCTTTGGTTAAAACCGATGACAGCGACGTTGAAGTGCTTGCTCATTATGCTTATCTGCTATCCTTTATATTCAATGTTTGCTTGCTCATGAGCAGATAAGAGCTTTGCTAATGATAAAATGGCTGACCTGGAAAGGCTTCATCTACTTGTAACATTCTCTGTGTACATTTTTCTAATTGTGTCCAATTATGTGAGTGCCGAACTTGGAGGGTATGTCAAAATGCATTTTATGAGTCCTATATATGCATTTCTCTTACAGAGAGACGTCTACAACATCTTAAACTGTAGTCATGAGACTCGCTAATCATTGTTCATTATACGTTGACAGGAAGTTGGCAGTGGAAGAAATGCAGAAAGATCTCCATCATGGAAACCCAGAGGCTTGTAAATCCTCTCAGCGGTTTCCATAACTCAGACAACATGCGGACGCCGCGGCAAGCCTAACGATGCTCAAACAAATCTGCTGATGCATCTGACGCATTTACATATAAAATGTAAATAGGAGGAAATTTCCTCCTCTCTGGTTGCCAGGTAGCCATACATATTGCGATTCATCTGGAGAACAAACTGGTTAATTAGCCCTGCTGGAATTAGCCATTGAGTGCACGATCAGGACCAAATGATATCTTAATTGGTTCACCTGCCAACTCTACATAATTCAGGCTCCTGCTTTACAGAGGGGGGAAAAAAAACACAATGAAGAGGAACAAGCTAAATTATTTTATAGCCGTTAACTCAGTCTTTTCTCTTCCTTAGCTCTTTTATTAGCCTCTTCTTCCCCAAGCAAGATGCTGATATCTGTAAGCAGTACTATGAGTCAGACACAGCCAGGCTTGATTTTGTGCATCACAGGCAAGCCACAATGCCTCACTTTCTTTAAACTCCAATCTGAGAGACCATCCTGCCGATTTTAATGACCTCATCTCTCTCAGAAATGCTCTTTATTCTGCTCTCTTTCTATTCAGCAAATGTCAAGTTCTCATTGCAATTCAGAAAATTGGTTGACTAATTTCCGTCTGACAAGAATAGAGTTCTCGCTATTGACTATTAGCGGCCGCTGGAGGTGTTCCATTGTTCTAAATTACACAGATCAAAGGCTGATTGAGCATGACAACACAAAACAATCGGTGCAATAAAACCATTCGGAGCCCTCTTTTGGTCTTCTCCATGCTTTGATTCTCTGTAGCGCTGCCACTCATTGCTCTATAACTTTATAGCGTAGCGTTGAGTGGCAGTAGCTGAGAGTGAACATGACCTTCTACTGACTCCTGCCAACATACAGGATGTCTTTAACGGCAGTCGAAAAAAAAAGAAACATCAACATTAATTCCCTGCTAAATGATTTGTGTGAATTATGCATGAGGAGACTGTGTGATATGTAGATTTCCACCTTCAACCTTTGTCAGTCTAATTGCTGCCATTTAGGTCTGGATCTAAATTGTTGCAGTTGACTGTAGACGTGGCTCACATCCGTCAATAATGTTTCCGGGCTCGTATCAAAGACACGCCAGTAAGAGAAGTGCTGCCTGTGCATTAGCAAGGCTCCTCAAGGCCGACTCTTCCTGCAAAGCTATGGCTTGATACTTTTTTTCTGGATGCTTTTAGCTAGTTGAGACCTTTCTGTCTTACCTTGGTCAGGTAGCTGTGAGTTGTTGGGGGGTACGGTCATATTCAGTACGTCATTGACGGCTGTGTCAGCATAGTGCCCTCTCTGAACGTCATGTTCACTGTCGGTTTGGTCACTCTCCTCATGGCCACTGTCCTTCAGACTGTTTCCTTCCATGTCCTTGAATGTTGATGTGCTATAGCCAGACGAAGTAGAAAAGATGAGAGAGAAAGAAGGGAAGTGTTATTTAACTGTCAACTTTGGGTTTTTGATTGTTGACTTAGTTTTTAGATATTGGAAGTTTAAAGGTAAGTGTTATTGGATTGTCAAGCTTTGTTTTGTGGTGTTTTTTAATATTCTGGGGGTGTATGGTGTGTTGACGTGCAGAGCTCTTATGTGTTGCTGTGATCAATTTCCTACATTTTATATAGCCTATGTCAGAAAAAAAAAAACATCTTGTATGTCATCAAAGGGATAGTTCACCCAAAAAGGAAATCTCTGTCATCATTCAATGACTCTCATGTTGCGCTCAGACATTCAAGACTCTTTAAGGACTTGGTCTTGTAAGTGTAACACAAAATGTGAATATTGAAAAACATCCTGGCTGCTCTATAATGAAAGTTAATTGGCTAGGGCTGTTAAGGTCCAAAATGATAAAAAAAAAAAAAAAAAATGTATTTTACAAGTGGTCCATATGACTTGTTGGCTTTGTATGAAAAAAAAAAAAAATGTATTTTACAAGTGGTCCAAATGATTTTGTTGTTTTTTGTGATGAATTATTTGATTTGAGAGCAACAGCAGAGGTGAATATTTTTATTTTCTAAATTTTTATCCTGACTTTGTGACATAATGGCTTCAGAATGCTTATAGTAAATGACTCACCTGTTTTCTACTACTTTTAGGATATATATTCAATCCTTTTGGAACTTAACTTACTGAACAAAATTTCCATAAACTTCACCTTCTGGAATGGCATGAGGGTGAGTAATTAATGACAAGAATTACATTTCTGGGTGAACAAAAAATATCTCGATATTTCCATATAAAATGTGACATATTTAAAACAACAACAACAACACATACATCTTGTATTACACCATTGCATATAAGATGGCCTATCAATATTTATGGTTCATTTTCCTGGAAGAGAAATACTTTTAAATTTGGACAAAAGCTACAAATATTTGATTTCTTGGGGTTTTCTGAAATGAAATAAATGAAATAAATAAATAAATAATTTCAGGACACTTTGTCTTATTAAGGAGAACTTATGTTGGTCACATACATTTGTGGAAGTTTTGAAGTAGAGGTGTAATAATTTGAGAAAATTGTGCTTTTCCTCTTTACCCTCATTTGCTGACATAAAACAGCGAGAGGAGGGAAAAAGCTGCCAATTGACAGCTGCAGTGCACAAGCCTGATTTCCCTTAATTTGATAGTTAGCCCAGTGGAACACATTCTGCCTCTAGAACAACAGTGAGGATCAGAAATGCATGCGTACACATACACACATACATACATACATAGACAAAAGCTTCTCTGTATCCTCTTCTAAGGAGAAAGAGAAGAGGAAGGAGAGAGATAAGGATTCTAGCAATGTCATTGCAGTGGTGGTAGTGCAGCCTCTGATTTTATCAGTCTAATTGCACCTGTCCCAGTCTGTTCGCCCACAGGCTCCGGAGGGGATTTCTTTGTAGTGTCGCAGAGCCAAACAGCCGACACTTGAATTCTGTTTTAGTTTTGTTTATTAGGCAATGCTTTTTTATGATGTTTGTTTTTGTGTAATTGGTTTGTGAAATTTTTTAATGAGGTAAAATTTGTGTTGTTTTTTTGAAAAATGCAGTACTGAGGTAAACTCCTGGTGCACATCTGTAGCAGCCGGGCCCCAGGCGGCCGAGGCCCTTCATTAGGGATGTCTTCATGCCAATGCACTGTGTCAGTCAATAGCCTCCTTTTAGGTGGACTGAGGAATGCTGGCCAAGTCCTGCCAGTACAAAAGATCTATTGTCCTTGCTCTTTTCTTCCACAATGCAAAATGAGGTTACCTTTTCCTTATCTCTGTGGTCTTACAAAGCCCTTCTTTTGTGTACTGAGGAAGAATCCTCTGGAATTCCAGGATTTAAATTCTTGTAGATTTAGCTATTTGATTAAAATCTACATGGATGCAGCTTAACCGCACAAACCTCTGCTCTGGGCTACAGCTTTAATATTCTCTAACATGTCATGTATACACGTTTTTGCAGGGATTTGATGAAATTATTCATACTGGAGAAGAAAGTAGAACTACCCGATGAGGATGTGCTTAATCACTTGTGATACTGAATTATTAAAGCTTAACATTGGCCATTTATAAACATGTTGAGTATTAATATCTTGCCTACTGTATGTGGCTAAACCCTAAGACGGTTTATGAAGATTTTTAATGACAACCATCTTATTATTATTATTATTTGTGTGTGTGTGTGTGTGTGTGTGTGAGAGAGAGAGAGATAAAAAGATGCTAATGTAAGTACAAATGTACCGTATGTCCATCCACTAAAACTAATATGCAAAAACCTCTCATTCTGAAATATCCAACATCAGAAGCCCGAAACAATAAAAACTTAGTCCATCTGATCAAGGTGAGAGAATGCGGAATATATAGTACATAAACTGTATTGTATTACACATGCAAATGGTGATGGAGAGAAATCTTAATATAGACAATTTAAATTTTAAAGTTGGTATGGTTTTGATCTTGCCGCTTTAAGAATGCATCAAAATAGGTGAGATAAGTTAATCTGATTGCTTTATAAAGACATACCTTTTAATTAGGTGTGCTCTGCTGTTTACATAACTGGAGTCAATGGAATAATTCTCCGTCTGGGGGAAAGAGACAGAATTAAAGAGAGAGAGAAAGAAAAAGAAAGAGAGAGAGAACAAAAATGAATTTAATTATGCAGCAACCAAAATAATGTCACCAGTAATTGCCTTTCAATAGAAATGTTATTTTACACAAAGACTCTAGTTAACTGCTTAAGCTTTCAAAGGCAAACTCTCCCATTCTCTTTCTAAGCACATGTGGCCTGTTCTGCTGCAGTGAGTCTGCTCCTGTCGTCACTCCTCCAGCCTCCCCCCACCCACAAAACCATCCTTAGTCAGACCACGCTCCTCAAAATGTCATTAAGCAAGACAGGGGAATAGAGGAGCGGTTTGGGGGTTAAAGAAGAAAGTTTTCTCTCTTCCAGTGCCGCTTTTCTTCACACCACTTCTGAGGATGCTAATATGAACATATCAAATAAATAAATAAATGGATGAAGGAAATTAAGAGTATGCCAGGGGATTTTTTAACTTTGCAAATGCAGATGAAAAGGCCTCAATGATCTGCATATGATGACTCTTTGACCCAGATTGAAAAAGAGACTTCAGAGTCTTCTGGAAAGCAGCGCTTTTTGAATAAATGACTAGAAGTACACAGTAGAACTGGGTGATATATATCAAGTATTCGTAGTATATTTGTGGTGGTATTATTACTAGTGTTATAAAATTAAGCAAAACAATGAATTATGCAGAGACTTTAATGCACTTTATATGTGGCCATTAAATTTTGTAAACAGTGTGGCTAATTTCACAATCCTCTTTGTCTTTTGTTTTGCAGGAATGAGAGTGTTAAGACAGACATGTTCTTAAGTCAATGGTCTAAACGTCGGTAAGTTCTGTTCATTTCCATCAATCAGTTCAAATTTTCAATTGAATCAGAACTATAGAACTCAGTGATTCTTTTGCATGGTCAAAAGGTCTCCAAATGGCATTTTTCATATTTAGTGTTATTTGGTAAACAAATATATGAAGCATTAATTTGCAGATTAATTTTTTTTTTTCATTGTGCATTCCAATTAATCTCAATCAAACTGCAGTTGGGTTATTTTGATTAAGTAAAAATAACTAAAAAATACAGCACAATAAAACAATGAAAGCATGATAACATAATAAAAAAACATGATTTAAAAAAAAACGGAATTATCTGTTTTTGCAAATAAACTCTTCGTATGTAAATCATTTTTGCTGTTAATGACTATTGCTCTATTGGTGCATATAATTAAATATGATTAAAAATGAATCCATATGTTCATTTGGTTTTGTAATTCTAATTGTAACTTGTAATCTTATTTTGTTGTTTGATTATGTGTATGGGTATTTTAGATGTGTAGTTTAATGTTTTGTATCTCAGCTTCAACTTCATCTGATTCTAAACCGAGATAGAAAAAGAAGTCAATGGCTTCCTTCCAGGGGTATGTCTAGCCATCAGCCCCCCTGACAACAGCAGTCACCCAGACGATAAGAAGGTTAATGCAGACAGTGCAACACAACCAATGATTATGCCGCCAGCCAGGGACATCCAGACTAGCTGCTGGGAGACAGATACAAGCTATCATAATCGCAGATGGAATAACTCTGCATAAAGATCTATGTATGATCCCAAACACTTGCACATTTCCCCATCTGTGTATTTTAACAGTGGCTAGGAGATCCCTACAGTGCGAGATGTTCATCAACAACTGTAAACACTTAAAAGTGACATGTTAGTAGAATTAATTTCAAAGGATTTATGGAATTTTAACTGTTTTTGGGTTTTTTTTAATTTTTTCATAAACGCTTTCTTGTTTTATAGGGTATTAATGCTCATCACTGCGTACCGTCTCACCTCCCACTACACATGATAATATTTTAATTACAAGTGACAGCTGACCAGGCATCGAATTGAGATTTTTGGGCTGGTGAAATCTGGACTCACTGAAGGTTAAAGCTCTCTTTTGTGTGTATGTGTGCGTGTGGTATGTGTGTATGTTCTTGCCTGTGTGGGTGTTTGCTATGGCTCTAATTAAACCTTAAGTCATTGTAATCAAGGAGATAATTTGTTAGTTGTTTTTTTAATTGTTATTGTATTGCTTGACTCCATTAATATCAAAGTAATGGGCATGAGCAATTATTTCAGTATTTATTAAAGTTATGTTAAGTTATTTGCCTCTTTGTTCTTGTCTGGCTTGACTCCATTAATATCAAAGTAATGGGCTTAAGCAATTATTTCATTGTTTTGCTTATTTGTTCTTATATATATATATATATATATATGTATATATATATATATATATATACGCAAAGAATTTAGTTCTTTATGCCACCTGTGCTCTACTTTAGTCCCTGTGAGAACTCATTACAGAGCCTTTCCATCTCCACGGTCGTCCACAAAAAGACTAATGAGCAGCAATGGACTGAGTATGGGGAAAGACAGTATACAAATTTCCAAATGATCTGCCTCTGAGTGGCCGGCCCATAATTGGTTCTGAGCAGCGCTACCCGAAGCTCTGCTGGGAGAGCAAGATTCCAAGCAGTTCTTCGCGTGTATCTGCACATATAAAGCTTTGCTCTCGCTCTCCTCGGCCGCCACACTTAAAACAAATGAGAGCCCTGTTGAAACGCAGTTATGCTGCGCGGATCGCTGACCCTTTTACGAGAAGAGTCGCTATCGATGATGCAGGCTCAGTCATCTCAGCAGATTTCCTTCTGTTGACATTTTGATCTCTCTGCTTATATCAGAGTGGGCTAATTGGAGTAATAGCTTCAGTTATGCAAATGCGGCTGCTGTTCCACAGAGACATCTCACTGCTGGAGATTATGAAACACGCTTCAGTACCGTATTTGTGCAGATATCAACATGTTCTTTGAAGAATGTGATAGATAAGTGGCATTATTCCACAACAAAAGCATCTATTGATGTGTGGTGATGATTCGCTAATGGATCATCATAATTAGTAAGCTTCACTCAAAAAGGGATATCAACTGTATTACGCAACACTACTTTGTGTTTTTCATTAATTCTGGTTGATGGCCAGAGGGCATTTAAGAGGCGCCCTTGGCCCTTCGAGGTCTTTATGCCAGAGAGCTTTCATGCATTAGCGGCAGTCTTCCTGTAAAGTAATGTACTGTATGCCTACACCGCTGACCGCCATCAAATCATAAGGGCTATCGGTATTTCTTTCACAGGGGTTGGGTTTCAGATTCGGAGATGAGGGCTGCTTAAACTACAGATGAGCTGCCACAAATGGCTACGTAATCAGGTTCTACAATGTGTTGTTATGATCTAAGCGGCCCCAGTTTGGCGGCCTGTGTCTCCCTATTCCCTTAATTATTGTTGTGTTCCTTCCCACATACTTGAGGGTCCGGTGGGCCAAATCACACCCTAAGAGCTCTATGAACAAAGGCAGAAGGGCCGGAGAGGAAAGTAATGGAAAGGGGGTGGTGAACGAGACCTTAACCTCATTTTTTCCTCTGTCTCTCTCTCTTTCTCTCTAACCCACAGCCTCTAACCCCAAAAACCCTCCCCACCGAACACCTCCAACTTCAGCCAGAGGAGAGGAAAAGCAATCTCCTCGCTTAGTTGCTGCTGTGAGATTTGATTTGCCTTCTTCTCAGCGTGACAATTGGTTCCGTAGTCCGGATGTGACAGCATTCATTGTACGGGGGCCAGATGCACCGAGTGAGTGGAGCAGGAGTTCTTTAGGTTGCAAAGGAATGAAGAAAAAAAAAACACTTGTCACACCTCTGCTGCAAATTATATATTATCTCTTCTGAGATTATACATTCACATTTACACATTCAAATTATGCAGTAATTCAAACTGCACACTATAACAGCAATTAATAATTATCAGACTGTACCCTTGTTTTCAGCACCGTAGATAAAATGCCTATTAATTCTGATTTTAATTCATTTCAGGACACAAAACTAGTTAAATTAAGGCTTGAAGCATTTTCTTTTTTTCATTTTAGGGAGTGGTTAGGGAAATAAAAAATGTGTCTTGAAGATCAATTGAGACTCCTTTTTTTCTTCTAACTCCACTACAGTTCAAATGCTCCTAATATGTCACAGTCAGGGGTGGAAAAGCATATTCTCACTTTGCTTCCACTGAATACAAATGCTGTGGCTAAATACAAATTATTAAAAAAAAAGCAATATGTATTACATGAACTAAAAGAAAAGTAATATGAAGGACCTCAATTAAAATAAAACCATTGCATTTACTCATTTTAATAGCAGTTTGGTGCTCGATGTTATTTGGAAGCTGAATCTTCAGTCATCTTAAGGCTTATTTACACAGTCCCCAGAGTGCTGGGAGGAAATTGGTACTCATAATGAGTCCTGTTGTTTATTTACCTCCATCTACAAGGAGCTTACTGAGGAGAGGTTATCATGAGGCAAAGGCAGGTAGCGCATAGCTATTTTATTGTTAAAGAAAAAAAAAAATTAAATAAAAACACTGGATACAGGCTTTGTTGAGCGGGGCTTAGTGATAGGAGCAGAAATGAGCCTGTAGCAAGGGTGGCATTTTCCACGGAGGCTTAGGAGATGCCTATATGTCTACAAATGTAGTGCTGCAGTGAGGCTGCAGAGAAATTATGTGTTTGCCGTTTGACTGTGTGAATGGAGCAGGGGAGTCTCACACCCGCCGGCACATTGAAAGCCAATTTCAACATGGAGTCACTCTTCACAGACATCATGCACTCTCCCTTTCTTCTTTCTACGACATGCAGGCCTTTCTTTACTTTTATTTTTTATTGTTTTTTTTTTTTTTTTTTTTTTTTATTCTTGTCTTTTACTTTCTTTATGCCTTCTTTTTTTTCTTATCTTTCTTTTTTCGCTGCACCATCTCTTTGGTGGATTTATGGCATCTCTAATCTCCACAACTGGTGCGAGTGGATTTATCCTTCCTTCCCCAGCTCAGAGAAACACTGCGCTTCTCAGCCCGGTGTTAGGTTGCCAACCCCTGATTATAGAATTTCCCATAGATCCTCTGCCATCTGCTAGATTATAGATCCCCCCCACCCCTTCTCTTCCAGACCGTGTGAGCCCTAGGGGAGGCTCGACGGTGTAAAGGGAGGTGAAGGAGCGCCTCAGGCTCGCCGTGGCATCGGGATGAGATTACGTTTTCTATTTCTGCCTCTTTGGCAGGAGCCTGATGAATATGAGGTCTTGTTGATGTTTAATAGCGGCCGGCTACCTACAAACACAAATTATAACGAATCAATCGCTACGTGTGCCCATGTGACAAATAAGCTGCCATATCCTTCAAGATCATTCCACTTCATCACCTGTCAATTCACACTCAACTCAATTTAGCCCGTTTCAAATCCATCTTATTATGAAAGGGAACCATTTCCAAGGGTAAACGCTTTTGGAGCTTTAAAAACTGGCTGTACTTTTTTTTTTTTTTTTTTTTTTTTTTTTTACCCAGTTGTTCCAAATTGATTTTTATTTTCAAAAAACAGTTGCACAAAAAATAGGTAAAGGAATTATTTTTAAGTCACCATCCTGCGGTTACATCTGTATACCCTGGCTTTGCATTATTCCACTAACTAAAGGAGTACTCCGTGGGGATGAAACAGTGTGTTACAAATGAGTAAACACAATATGCTTCCCTA
Source organism: Cyprinus carpio (assembly GCF_018340385.1). Classification (NCBI taxonomy): domain Eukaryota; kingdom Metazoa; phylum Chordata; class Actinopteri; order Cypriniformes; family Cyprinidae; genus Cyprinus; species Cyprinus carpio. The sequence goes on along the minus strand of NW_024879306.1, from coordinate 1,322,360 downwards.
CCTTATTCATTTAGAGTTGCTTTTCCTGGGAACATGCAGCAGTTATTTTTCCTTTAAGAAAACAATCACAAAGCTCTCATAAACAACGAAAGCAGGAACGGGTATTTCCCAGATCAACAGCTGCACCGTTAAGCGAGAGAGGGAGAGAAGATGTTGTTCTTTTTTTTGATGTTGTAGAATAATTATTCTTATTATAATGGGTATTATAATTTTTTTAGTTTGTGTGTGATTAATTATGCACACATTAATAGCAACTATGTTAATAATTAATACGGTTATCGTATGTCAGAACTCTGCCTTTTAGGATGATGATAAGATTTAAATAACCTTTCCTATCATGTATATCTGCATTTCTGCAAGGAGTGTCATACTCCTGTGTTGTTTGCTAATGTAAGGCCGCATTCCTGATGTGACACTTGCATTTCTGCAAGGGTGGTGAGGCCGCATTCCTGATGTGACACTATGTACTTTGATATTTCTCTTTTACAAGAAGACTTGGGTTGTTTGTTGTTGGCCTGTGGTGTTTGGGAATTGATCAGATACTCTGTCCACTATAAATAGCTCTTTTGACATCACAATATCCTTCTCAACCCGCAGTGTGCATCTGTGTGTGCGTTTCATAGATTCACAATCTGCTTGGATGTTTTACAGGAAGCAGACTGGTCATAATAGAAGGTGTATGTGTGTGTGTTATTATGGTAGTGCGTGGGTGGGGGGCCTTGACTATCGCATTTCATTTTCAAAGGACTATTTAGCCATAGGAACTAATGAAACTCAAATGGCCGCAACTAGCAGAAGTCAGTCCTGTGGGATGTTATTCTAATTCAAATGCCTGGGCTTAAAGACATTCACTCCTTTGATTCAAACGGCTCCTCATATCCACCTGGCCTCACCTGGGATGGAACAGGAGAGTCTTCTTGACACAAGATAACAGAAGTATATACAAACCTGTGCTGTTTCGCTAGCTTTTAGATAAATGGATGTGATATGCACAGGTTATTCAGGTAGAGTTTTTGTTTTCTTACTGCAAAACAGCTGCTTAATATTTTTTTTTTTTTTTTTTCATTTTTTCTTAGAATTCTTTGATGAATAGAAAGCCTTTACTGTCAGTTTTGACCAATTTATTGTATCCCTGCTGTATGAGCAAGGATAGGCGTTGATTTCTGACCCCAAACTTTGGAATGGTTGTGTAAATAATTCATAAATTTAAATATATCACAAATTCATAATATAAAGTCAGTTTCAAATAATTAATCTAGCTTTTAATTAGTGCTGTCAAATGATTAATCGTGATTAATTGCATACAAAATAAAAGTTTTTGTTTGCACAATATGTGTTCTGTGTTTATTTATTATGTATACATAAATACACACACATACAGTATATCTTTTGAAAATATTTATATTCAATGTTTATATTCATATCATTTATATTATAAATAAATATATTCAATATATAAACATCACCTATTTTTCTGAAATATATACATGCATGTGTGTGTATTTATATATACCTAATAAATATACACAGCACACAGAGCATACTATATTATGGAAACTAAAACTTTTATTTTGGATGTAATTAATCGCGATCAATCATTTGACAGCACTGCTTTTCATTTAAATCCTTAAACAGCAATGTTTGTAACATCTAGCATTTTTAATGATGCTAAATTTGCTCATTCTTAATATTAGAGGTCTGCTCATCATAGATAGAAAGAAAGAAAGATAGATGGATGCCAAACGACTCTAGCTGCACTGTTGAACATGAAGAGAGTGAGTGCTTCGCCTGTTATATTCACAGCTCAAGATGAGCACCATTGAGCCATTTTACACCATAGCCATGCATCTTTGTGTTTCTCTGTCCTACACAGACACACTCACTAATACACACAGAGATTCATTCGGCAGGCGTGAGTAGAGATGAGCGATGTGAACACCTTTACATCAGTGTAATATCCAGCACTGGGCTCCAGCAGGGTGTGCCGACTCATCCATTCTGGATGCTGTTTTTGTTTTGAGTGTAAATCATACACCCGCCTGACACTTTGATCGAAAATAATGACATAGTATCTCAGGGTATGTTCTCCCAAATATCTGTCAGCGTACTGAGGTGTCTAACAGATCCCCCACCCCCCCACACACACTTTCAGCCCATTCGCTTCCCCCGCTGAAAGTACGGCACCTCTCTTCACATTGAGAAGGCACAAAGGCATCTTTCCAGGCTTTTTTTTTCTCCTGTGGATGGAAATTTGCAGCAACTCATTACAGACTCTTAGTCTCCCCGGATATACTCCCTGTCTGTCTCTGCCTCAAGTGCACTTTCTCTTTCTCACTCTGTCTTTTTATCTCTCTCTTCTCCCCTCTCTGAGATGGATTGAGCCAACCTCCTTATTGACATCTCCTTATTGACATCTTTTACAGATGAAGGTGTGCGTGGAGATGCAATGTGATGCAATGTGCAAACAGGAAGCAGTGCAGTAGGGTGCAGGTGGAACTTCATCATCTTTTACTAATCCTTCCAACCTTCCCCACTTATTCAAACAAACAATGTTTACTGAATTCTTGGCTTCGGATCCCAGGCTCCAGAGGTACGGTGTAGCAGTTAGCACATGGTCTAGATGCTTTGAAAGACTCAGGCTTCTCTATCTTTCCAGTATCTAACAATCTAACTACGTTTCATAAGGACTTTTCATATATCGTTCAATGAACCAATGAAGTTTGTGCAGCTATGTTTTTTCTTAAATGCTTTTGAGAGTCTCAGTCCTCATCCATCTTCTTTTGTGTTCCACAGATAAAAATACTGCATATAAGGGTGAGTAAATGTTTTAACCTTTTAAATACGAATTGTGTATAATTAAAATGTTTCATATTTCTGTAAGCCTACTGACAATGTTCATTCACTTTTTCTGAAGAATGACTTTCATTATTTAACTAAATTTGAAACCTGAAAAAGAACGTTAAACATATGACTATACTACTACTTTTGTTTTTTTTCAAAAGGCTGCTCTGCTAATACTTATTTATATTAATCTAAATGTAAATGTATTTGTATTTTTATTATTACTATCATTAAGGACAACATTTTTAATCTAAATGTAAATGTATTTGTATTTTTATTATTACTATCATTAAGGACAACATTTATTGCAATGTTTTTCTCTGTTTTTCTAGCAAAAAAAAAATATAAATCAATAAAAAACACGAAAGATGCAACAACCAACCCCCACCTTTTCTCTAAATGCCTCCATTCTAGTGGCTGGACGGTCCCATGATGCCCTAATGGACAGATGGGCGGATAAAAACTCCACTGTAGTCATAACAAGCTTTACCCAATAAGCACAATTCATGATTCAATACTGTAAGAGTAGTTAGAGTTCAGATTTAGCCACATCAGACACATCTGCTTCTAATATTTTAAATGGCCTTTTTCAGCAGTTGTCAGCATCAGATCGAGAGCTATGTTTTACCTCGGCACACATCAGTGGCTCATCTGTAGAACGATGAGCAGATGTTAATCAGGGTGCTGACAGTCTGCTATCACCACCGCACAACAACGTCCCCTCTTGTTACACGAGGGACTAACAACAGATATGGGGCTAATTCGAGCATGCATTTCTTCGGATTTTCATGTAGCAATTTGCTGCAAAACCTCCTCCCCACTGCAACGCAACACTTATTTAACACCCTTTCCTACACTCCTTTAACATTGTACAAATAAATAAACCTACATATGCAGCAAGACACTTTACATGCGAGTTGACAGGCTCACACCCTTGTTTTACATTCCCACATCCTGGGCCCGACCACATGTGTACATACACACTCCTAAGTGGGCCAGTGGGGGTGCTGCTCTGCTCCATCTCCCAGAGAGAGCGGAGCAGCTTGTGGGCTTGCTGTGGCGAGGAGGGCCAGATGCTGCGGGCTTGACCCCATGCCGCCACAGCAGCTGAAAACACACCAGGATTATCTTTGTGGACTTTCTTTAATTTAATTTGTATTAGACCGTCTTTAGACCCAAACAGGTTTGGGGGAGGATGGCAAAGGGGTGTTGGACAAAAAAACAACAACAACAGCATACGGCCCAGTGCATCACCCCCTATGCTCTTCAAACACCTGCATTCCTGCTGATAAAGAGATAAAGATCACTTTTGTATTTGGGCATTGAGCCGGTGTAGTTAAACTATCATCACCATGACTTCTTTGAAATAAAGAGCTAAAATCATTTGGCTTGCACCGTAAACAATGCGTGGTAATTGTCCCTTATCAAAGCTGTCTAGGTGTACGTGGGTGTGCGTCTATGTATTTTGCGAAACCCAACATATCTTAAGCTTGACTGTGTGTCTGTTCAGATTCAGATTGTGTGAGTTTGTGGTGAATCATTTTATTCATCTCTTGTTATTCAGCTCCTCCTGATTAGCAGCCAATTCCATTTCTTGCAGGCTGATAAAAAATGCGATATCCTATAGAGCTGGACTCTTTTTATTTATTCAGAGGGCTCCGACTGTGGCCTTTCCATTTAATCTACAAGATGTTTTTCAAAGGCAAAGTGGTGAAATCCCTCTGCAGTTGGACAATTTAAGCTTCAAAACCCAATACTTAACTGGGATTCAAGCTAAGCTTGGGCGAAAATGTTCCCCCTCCGTATGCGCAGTGTGGCTGTATCTCTAATTTAGCATTTTAATGCCACTTTCCAGAGAAGGATGACAAGTCGTAGCCATTTTGCATGAGGAGCTGCAGGATTCTCTTTGTGTTTTTGTTCAGGTGGCAGGCACGTTGATGAAGCTATTGTGCACTAAAAAAAACACTGGAAAGCCACACACATGTGCACATGCAGCGGTTGCGTCAAAAAAAATAAAAAATAACATCAGTGCAGCATAGACAGATCAAGAGTGTGAACATCTATAAAAAGAGTTAATCTTCCTCTGTTTTGATGGCAAGTGGAATAATTGGGCTCTCTTACACTCATTAGATGAGAATAATGCCAACCTAAGAGTTCTCCAACAGCTCCAATTTTGTTCAGTTCGAGCTTTGAAAAATAGCACTTCCCCTGATTAGCAGAAACAGAGGAGATCTGACACCTGGGGTCCCAGGCTGTAGGTTAATAAGCAATTTAAGACATTTTTTGAAAATGAGTCTTTAAAATGGGGTTGTAACATCTACAGTGGGAATTTGATGGAGATTTTAGTAGCTTGCGCTCAGGTAATTATTTACACAAAGTACGCCTTTTCAGTCTTTTGTCTTCAAATTCCTTCTCTTATTTGAAAACTCTCCACATATCCCTTCCAATTTTGTCCATATATGCCAACAAACTGCACTAATATGCTAAGTGAAGCTGATTTTTACTTTTTAATGAGTAGAATCCTTGTTATTCTCTCTATTGTTCTCATTATAATTATCGCAATCAACTGTCTACATTTATAGTTCCCATACTGAGAGCGTGGCTTGACAAACCTGCCAAGACTGGCAAACAGCCCCTCAGATAAATGCGACTT